>NW_027169954.1:202500-213400 GCF_036898095.1 Palaemon carinicauda | reverse complement strand
AAAATTAATGTTGCTATATTTACACATTTGTGTATCAAATAGAATGAAGTAAAAACAGAAAAATAAAGAAAAATTATAAAAAATTTTGTGATTTTCACCAGTTTATTAAATCTGCCCGATATACTGGGCGGATCGCAAGGCCTTGAAGAGGCGAGATTCCCAAAACCTTTCAGGAGTTAACTAAAATACGGCGACAAGATTACCATTTTATTACAAAAATAAACTTTGATACAAGACAAACAACATTCTTAAGCATTCAGAAGACTTAATGAAAAACAAGGCCGAATCTTGGTAATATAACACGTGCTCTTCAAGCACAAAGTCCACACCGGACTCATTAACAAACTGAAAATAGTGACAATTCGAATTCAATACACAACGAATCACACACCAAATATCCCTATTCTCATTTAACTCAGGATTCAGATCCCCAATCACAAGGATCTCTACATTAAACTGCGATATAAAAACTACATGTCTTGCACACAAACTTATACTACAACCAACCTGGTACACGAGGTAGAGAGAAGAGAACAATTTAATAAATGACTTATCTTTAGGGGGGACGATGAAGCAAAGAGGTCGAGCGAGGGTCGGCAGCTTCGAAGAAACCTTCGTTTTCCCGTGTTAACTAAAGTTTCCTTAGCAGAGTGGAGGGAATTCTTAGTTTATTTATTTGCAAGGGGTTTGAGAATGCCTTTTCATTTACTACAAGATCGAAAAACAGTTAAGGCTTTTCTTTAAACACAAGGGAAGGCTTAAGGCTTCGGCTGAGGGCCAAAATTTGTCCATATCCAATGACTTGGAAAGTCATTGACACTAAACACATACATAAAACATTTTTGTCATGTTGCCTCAATTTTACGTTAGATTCATCATTGATATATTATAAACAGACAATTTCCATAACACTTGCTCCTTCCCCACCAGGTGGTTAAGATTTAGGTCCCAATACAGTCGTGTATCAAACCTCAGTCCTTCGCCCGCAAGATCCCCCAGCCTTTCCTCATTTGACGAAACGTTCGTGAAGTCAAATGGCGGGACTTTCGAATGGCCAGTTCGAAAATTCTCGACAAAAAATCTAATAAAATATAAGACCATTTACTTTTTGTTGTACATGTATCATTCTAAGTCACCCTTCCCCAGTCAAAGGACAAACTGAAATGCCAGGAACATTGTTTCGGGAGTTACCATTCAATTTGGGAAACAAATCCAACCGAAAACTTTTAATGCTTTTGTCCTGAGGAATCTGTGAAGAAATAAATATCTATTGGGAATTGATTCCACCATCAACTGAATCATGATATTATATACTTGTTTTTGGGCTCAAGCCATGTCGTCCTGATGGAAGTTCCTAAAAGTAGCTTCCTAAGGGATATATGTTACTACAGTGATATTCCCAGAGAATTAAACCTTCAGGTCCCTGAATTCTAACTCCTCGAGCGAATATCCTTAAATTTTCTCTCAAGGATATCGCATAATATCAGAGGACGTATTTTTGACACGCCACATAGCAATCTGCACCCTTAATAGCGTTTACGCTTCGAGGGGGACGTGGCAGAATAGAGGGGAGCCATATAAAGGTTAACCCAGTTCTCGTACTACTATTGACCCCCAAAACAGCGCCATTCCCAAGATGGCGGACATTCCTAATTTTGTAGCGATTTCGCTCAGTGGTGTTCCCTTTTGATCTAATTTTTCGATCGATTTGCAAGGATTATTATTATGCATTCTCCAACTTCTTTCGCCTTCTGAAAGTTGAGTATTGGGTTTTCACAATAAGTAATTTTTAGCTTCTGTATCACAGTGAAATTAGAGTAATTTATTGAGTTTAGAAGCTAAGACTATACCAAAGGCGCCATGGGCGCTATCGTTCGTTAGGCATGTGTTATTTAGTTAGTAGAACGACCTCCCGGTTTTAAATAGCATTGATCAATTAATTGATTATGTAAGCTATTTAGACAAATTATACTTGTAAAGATATTTATGATGTGCTTAATTTTCCTTTCAATGTCGATCGTATAGTTAGAGTTTCGGTGAGTGAGGGAACAGAGATATCGTCTCGCCTAGGTAACCTAACCTAGGAGTTTTATTTTACGTTCAGACATTTCCCCGGTTACCCTCATGTATTGTGCTATCAATTCATGCAGAGATAGTTATCTCCTAGAATTAGATACAGCATTACACGTCTCCAAGAAAGGGGATTTAAGGGCGATCCCTCTTTCCCTCTGAGAGTAGCCTTAGGCTACAATCCCAGGGAAAGCCTTTGTGTGTCCACGAGAAGGACTCAAGAAATCTTAGAATCACTCCGGACTTTTCGTAACTCAACAAGTCCAAATAAAACAACGAGTTCAGAATGTTAATCTCTCTGAACAAAAGGACCCTGTTGCAAAAAGGGGTGCTCGTAGTCTTACCAGAACTGAAAGTCGTGTATTAGCAACTTTCAGTCAATCACCCCCTCCCCTCCTACCTATGATCCAAGTTACACAAGGTAACATGTTTCCTAGGAAAGATACTTGTCAGACTAGACACAGTCCTAAATACCTTCATAAAATTTGCAGACACAGTCACGCAATAATTAAGCCTAGGAAAGGTTCAGGCAACAATGTTCCTGGACGAGAGGCTGGGGTGGGCAGCACTCAAGGTGGCTGGTCTATAAATATCCAAGGAAATGATCCGGTCCCCGGAACATCGTGGATGCAAGATAAACTTCAAGTAGTCTCGATCCTCTCCAGCTCAAGGGTTTCAATGGCGAAGAAGCTATTGAAGCCTGTGGTCACACCATCTCTCCTTTTCTTTGGGAATGGAAAAGGAGATTACATGGTCGGTCAAGAGACTCTGGTAATCAGTCAGATTCCAAAAACGCGAACAGGGATGAGCTCTGATGTCTCTCCAGTTGGCAATAGAGACAGACCTGGTGCTAAGAGCACTGCTGCAAGATGCTTTAAGAGTCTGGAAAAAACAGGCATCAGATGCTCGAAGAGATCTAAAAAGACCGATATCGGTCCTTCCCTAATCGCTTCCCTAACAAGGGTCAAAGCCCGAAAGTTCCAAGACCTTGTTGGTCCTGTCATGAGTGGGGGCACTCTCTCCATGCAGATCAGACTGTCTACAGCTGATATGAGACCCCAAGCGATAACGAGACACTGCAATCGACAAAGTTAGAGAACGTCTCATACAGTCTAGGTGTAGTTAACCATCCCTTCCCTAAAGGGGTGGCATCTGTCAGCAGTTCATGTATGATTTATCTGAAATGTGACAATGGATGCTCTACTTGGGTTCAAGCTGATAGAGCTAGAATGGTCTACGGACGCAGACCTATTCTCTCCCAGATGGGAACAAGTCCCCAAACTGCAGTCCGGACTCTTCATTCCGAGCGTCATCAAGGAACTACCTCTATATGTAGCCCCATACGAGGACCCTCCAATAAAAATGACAGACATCGTGTCTCCGAAATGGAAGGGATAGACTTAGGATATCCAGTTCATCTCATCCAATCACCTGCTGAAGGTCCTCAGCATGCTGTGATCATTCCAGGGAGGAGTACCTCTGTTGGCTCCCAAGTAGCCCAAGATCAATCTGTCCTCTTTGAGGAAGAAACGGAGGGTGAGGCTGTCCCTAGTTCTGAACCCAGGACTACTTCAGAAGGTTCAGAGATTATTTGCCTTTGATTTAACACAGAGAACCGGAATCCTTCATTGCATGATTTTCTTGCTCTAGCAGTTAGGAAATGATTTGGGATCTCTAAAATCAATTTTGGAAGAATACAAGTCTAAGTCAACTAGAAGACAATATGAGTCATCATGGTAAAAGTAGGTTGCTTTTATAAAAGCAAAAGGACCGAAAGAGATTTCAATGAACTTCTGTCTGTCCTTCTTTATCCATCTCCATAACCAAGGTTTGGCGGCCAACACAATAACTACGTGTAAGTCAGCCTTGACTAGACCTCTTCTATATGCTTTTCAAGTGGACTTGGCGAATGAGATCTTTAATAAGATCCCGAAGGCACGTGCAAGGCTTACGCCTGTAGCATCACCAAAACCCATCTCTTAGTCTTTGGACAAGGTCCTACATTATGCCTCATCCATAAACAATGAAGATTGTTCGGTTGAGGATCTAACCCAAAAGTTTATTTTTATGTTCTCTATATCCTCAGGGGCTAGAGTTAGTGAAATAGTGGCCCTATCTACAAATGAGTGCCACATTCAGTTCACAGAAGCAGGAGAACTGGATCTCTTTTCTGATCCAACCTTTCTTGCTAAGAATAAGCTACCCACTAAAAGGTGGGGTTCCTGGAGAATCTGCCCTCTGAAGGAAGATGTCTCTCTATGTCCGGTAGAGTGTCTAAAGGTCTATCTTCGTAGAACTTCACACTTCAGGGGAGGAGAGCTCTTTAAAGGAGAATCCTCTGGATCGAACTTATCACTAAAACAACTGAGGGCGAAGCTCATCTACTTTATTCGTAGAGCGGATCCTCTCAGTACTCCACCAGGTCGTGATCCAAGAAAGATTGCTTCATCAATGAACTTCTTTCAGTAGATGGACTTTGAGCGTCTTCGTTCATACACTGGATGGAAATCATCCAGATTTTTTTACAAACACTATGCAAAACAGGTCCATGAACTGAAGCACCATGTATTGTATTACAACCTGCCCACTAATTACGGTCATAAACAGTTAATTGCTTGGGACCTTGAATGTCCTCGCTCATATACTGGATGAGAATCACCCAGTGTTCTACAAACACTATGCTAAGCAGGTCCATGATCTGAAGCAGTATGTGGTGACGTCAGGTAGAGTATTTAACCGGCCGTTTAATTCTGCGATGAACAGCTAATTGACTGGGACTGTCAATTAAAGGGAGAAGGAGTCATCTCTCTATGTGTAACCTCCTTTGAATAAGTGTTACTATGGTGACACTAACTCTGTTAAAAAATCCCAGGTTTTGAATTATACAGATAGCACTAGTGCCGTGTGTAAATAGTACACAGTGTTGATAGAAGGTAACCGGTACAGAAATTATGAAGAGATATTTTCTTATAAATTTTATTAAATCTGAGAGTGGCACTCATCATTTATTTCCTCCCAAGGAAGAAATATAATCTCTGTACATGTTACATGTATAATTCTGTTATCATGCTACATTTGTTTTACTTGCATATTCACTTAGACATTTATTGAAAATAAATGTCTATTTCAATGTATTTTCGTCCTAATTCGCCCGACAATTGCATGATTAGAAGTCCAGAGTATGTATTCTTAATATATTTGTATGCCCACAAACAATGGAAATAAGAAACACTGATAAGTACTCGATAATATACACAAACTACGAGAAGGTTTGTACATCCAGTGTATACTGATGTTTGTTCATACAATATATGCTATCCTTGAAACCCCTTTCTACTGTCTAGAATGACTCTTCCCTGTAGGGGTAAGGAAACATTGACACCTTGTATGATTAGTGATAATAACGGATAACGGTAACGTCATTTGTCTACATTGGTCCAAATGATCATAGAAATGTTGTCCCAAGGTTAAGGCACTGATGAAAATCCAGATATACACTAATTCTCTGGTATGCTTCTATTAGGACGACATGGCTTGAGCCCAAAAAACGGAATTTGAGCGAGATCGCCATGTCGTCCTGATGGACCCACCCATCTTTTCTAAAAGAAAAGATCTTTACAACCCTCCCTGAGGTATTGTATCTGTAGCATTATGCTTAATGCTACAAGGAATGTCCACCATCTTGGGAACGATGCTATTGTCGTGGTAAATGGTATTATGAAACCTAGGGTAACGTTGATATGGCTCCCCTCTATTCTGCCACATCTCCCTCGAAGCGTAAACGCTATTAGGGGTGCAGATTGCTATGTGGCGTGTCAAGAATAAGTCCTCTGATATTATGCAAGATCCTTGAAAGAAAATTTAAGGATAATCGCTCCAGGAGTTAAAATTCTGGGACCTGAAGGTTTAATTCTCTGGGAATATCACTGTAGTAACATATATCCCTTAGGAAGCTACTTTTAGGAAGTTCCATCGGGACAACATGGCGATCTCACCCAAAAATAGATTTTTCGCTTCGCTCAAAATCTGTTTTTTACCCTAGTCATTAAATGATTTTACATTTTAACCATATGGTAGTATTATTGTTTTGAAGAAAATTTTGCTACATACTATTTTTTAAATACTTCTTTTAAGGTGCTATTTTCATCTGGTGACAATATCTTGCCGATATATTTTCATTATTATTATTATTATTATTATTATTATTATTATTATTATTATTATTATGTAAACTGTAACCAAAATGCTAAAAACACAATGTCTCCAACAGGGAAAATATCTCAGTGAGGAAAGGAATAAAGGAAACACACAGAATAATGTACCGGAGTGGTACGTACATGCAAGAGAACTGTAACACAACACAGTTAAAAACCTGGGTACACATTTCTGATAAAAATTCCTTCAACTAGTTCGTAGTTACAGTATTCGTAATAACGATAGAGAAATAAAAACTCGAAGTTACGAAAAAGGAATCAGAAAGATATGATGATTGAGAGCGGAGAACGTAAACATTTTGGACACAAGTTTCATATTTCTATTGAGACGTTTTTCGTCAGGAAAAATAAGTTATCAAAGAATTTCCAGCCCAGGGATCTAATTAACACCAAAGGTTCTCTCGCCGGAGGAAAATCAGTTGAGAGTGAATTCTAAAGTATTCAGAATTTCGTATGTTGGGTTTAATAATCCTTCAAAGCTTCAGATAGTATTTCATAGGCACTTTTACATAATAGGTTGCCAAAGTTTTCGGACCTGTTCATGTCTCATTGGCTTACGAGTCAATTTGGGAAAATAAACTTTTATTCAAATGCATTGACGTAATTTTTTTTTTTTACATTATTTTTGTGTCTTTCTATTTATACTACTAATATTCCTGAAACAGTGATATTGGACTTCAAAATAAATCTTTTTATATTGTGTTGCTATGACCTAAATTAATAACGAATGTTTTTTCTCCATTTAAATTCCTGTTTTCACGGCTGCTGACATTTTTTCATGCATTTCTATTTCACCATTCCTTGATATAGATACAAATATTTTCAATAAAGTGATAAAATTTCCATACTTTTCATTTGTCAAATTTTCATAATTTTTCATAATTTATCAACATATAGTTAATTGTACATTTGTTTGAAAGAATGCATAATCCTAAGGTGAGATATGATATTCAGTGATTTTTATTTTACTGTCAATGAAGCCACAGTGTAATTGAGCGTTTATAGAAATGCTTAGGGGGCCTTCATCCTTCAGCAGGAAATCCTCCATAGAAGTAGTACTTATTCCAGCCTTGGAGCGGGCAGGTGCCCTGTAGACTTCCATCCTCTCGTACAAATGCTGGAATCTGATGAGCTCTGTCTGGCTCCTTAGGGTCTCTGGGCTGACGGGCGCTTCCCCTTTTGCCTCCTCTGAGACCTCGGGACTAGTGTTTGAGGTAGCCCTATCACCAGTGGTGTTATGTGACATTGTTTTATCTGGGGAGCATTCTCAGATACGGGGCTCGGACTCATTGGTGCAGGAAGACTCATGGCCCTCCTCACTTAACCAAGGTGTTTCCCCAGGGTCAATGTCAGCAAGCCATTCGTCTTCCTCTGCAGATGGTGTTCTCACAGTTTTGGGCTCCAGTTTGGCAACCTTCATGCACCTGAGGGGCACTCACTGTACCACCTTCATGGGCTCTTGACCCAAGGGCATGTCTCAGCCCTCATGTCTGAGATTGCTCCCTGCCCCTTGTCTGCACTTCTTGCTGAGCTAGGGCGTGGTTAACTTGAACTCCACTATAGGGAGTTCTTTAGTGACTACTTCTATGCACTGGATCTCCCTGCAGTTGTCCTGCTGGACTTTGGCACCATTGGGTTGAGGTGGAAAATTCTTGAGCTTTGCTAATAGGGCATCCATTTCCTGTAATTTTAATTCATGCACTCCTGCTCTTTCATAGCACATCTTTTCTAGCTCTGCTCTTCTCTGGGCCTTACCTTCATTTGTGAGTTCCTGCACATACCTTTGCAATGCATCTCCCTCATAGCCTTGTCGTTAATCTAAATCCACAAACGCACTGCTCTCAGCAACAGTCATTTTGCTAATTGCTTATTTTGACAGTGACCAGATAAAACTCAACAGCTCAAGGTACGATGTTGACCATGGAAGAAATTACACTGATGGGAAAGACACTATAGCCTACCCAAGAGTCTCACGGAAGAAAGGAGAAAGAGGGAGCCAGCCAAATACACAATGTCTGTAAAAAATACCTCTGGTGAAAGAGCGATCATGGAATAGTGAGCCTCGCAAGTAATTGAACAGGAACCTAACTTGAAAACCAGTGAGCATGACAATTGGTGGCCATGTAGGCTATCTGGGTTCAAGGCGTCCAAAATAAGTAAACAACAGGTTCACTTGGAATCACAGTTATTGGTGATCTTGTACACTAGACAATAAAATAAAAAAAGAAACGGAATCACAGCGATGGGTAATCCAGTACAAAGACATAAAAGTATGGAATCACAACTATGGGTGACCATCTATGCTGAAAAAAATGGAATCACAACTATGGGTGACACTATGCTATACACAAAAACATGGAATCACAACTATGGGTGATACTTTATGCTAGACATAAAAAAATTGAATCACAACTATGGATGATCCTCCATACTAGACATAAAAAAAATGGAATCACAACAATGGGTGACCATCTATGCTAACCATAAAAAAATGGAATCCCAATATGGGTGACCCTCTATACTAGACAAAAACAAAAATGGAATCATAACTATGGGTGATCCTCTATGCTAGACATGAAAAAAAAATGAACCACAACGATGGGTGACCCTCTACACTAGACTTATAGAATATAGAATCACAACTATGGGTGACAATCCATGCTAGATATAAAAAAAGGAGTCACAACTATAGGTGACCCTCTATGCTAGTCATAAAAAAATTAAATCACAACGATGGATGACCCTCTGTGCCAGATATAAAAAGATATGAATTCACACAAATGAGTGATACTCTTTGCTAGACATAAAAAAAAAAATTGAATCACCATGATGTCTGACCCTCTATGCTAGACACACACACAAAAAAAAATAAAAATGGAATCACCACAATGTGTGATCCCCTATGCTAGACATGAAAAAAAAAAATTGTGTTTGTAAAAATGTGGATGCTTTCCTGCAGCACCACCACTTGCAACTCTGTGACCGAGAGCAAAGTTTTTATTTATATTTAAAGTATAATAAATCAAATAAAACAAACCATGTCACTAGTTTGCTTATTGCTTCACAAAGAAAATCAGCTCCTCTATATATTTTCCCCTTTACAAAATGAATTTAATGAGTTACACCTCCCAAAAAGTTTATCGAGAAAATTGTATACCTGACAGAAAAATAAAATTGAATGTGATATCTTAAATCCTCCATATTCTTTGTTCAGCAGTTTCAACAAAATTGTATGAAAATTGGCCCTTTCAAATCATGTACATAAAGAATATCTTACGAAATATTACAGAAACAAAATTATATGCCACTACCGATTAAGAAAAAATAAAAATGATAAGAAATGCCACGTGTTCTTTCTGTTACCCAACACAGAAATTATGCCTACTGGAAATCAATACGTGCTTAGCCTATTACGTTTTTCCTAAAATTTCCAAAACTTCACTTTTTCTTCTTACTAAATTGAACATCCACTTATTGCACAATGTATTTGAGAAATTTTAACCACTTTAATAACAAACAAACAGCAAATTTACCACAGACGGTTGCTTATCCTGCTACACAAAACTGAAACCTACCATGTGGTTTTTAAAAACAAAGGGCTTCGTGGTGTAAACACACAAACAAATAAAAAAACTTTAACAATGAAAATTAAATGCTTTGGCTGTTTTCTTCCACGGTTCCAACTCGAGTGATGAAAGAATTTACTTTAAAAGGATATTGAGATTTGTCTCGTTGCTAATGACAGAGAAGGAGGAATTTTGCTTTGATAGAAATAATCTGAAATTACTATTTTTGCGAATCCTGGCAAGGTCAACACTTTGTTATGCCCGGCCTTGTGAGTCCGGCCTTGCATAAGGGACTCCGGGTATGAACAAACAAAAAAAAATTAATGGAAGGTCACCAGTCGGCAATAAACCAATGAATACCGACAATAAGTTATATTTACAATAATATTTGATAAAAAACAAATAAAGAGAGAAGCACAACAGATAACTATATTCTAATTTAAGTCACAATGTGCTTCATGGGGAGTTGGATGGACTGTGCATGACTTCAGCCCACCAATCTCATTCCCTGGAAAGGGAAATAGATTAAATTATTGACAAGTAATTTACTTCTACAGGCTGGAAAGACATGAAGTCGCGTGGCTAAAACTTTTAAGCAAATAAGATAAAAGTGCAAACCTTAGGAATTTAAACACTATCATGTGGGAATCAACACTGTCACAGGGTGAATTAATTAAGGTTAGGAGTAAGCTGCACACGTGGTTGGTAAATAAGGATGGATAAAAAAGGTTCAGTGGGTAGGATCTTTCATTTAGGATAAAAGGAAATGATGGAATATGCTCACCATAGGGAGTGGTTAAGTTCTATCTCTCCTACCGATCGCCATGGCTTAAGGGCTTTAGACTTTGCCTCGGAATCAGGCTGTGAGCAAATCATAAATGAAGCTACTCACAGGTCTGGTAATTGCTTGGACCTCGTATACACTGACTCCCCTGGCGTTATAACTAGTAAGGTTGGTTCTCCAGTCGGGACTTCTGATCATGCCTTGATTTCATTATTAGTGAAGACTGAGCAGCCTGTCCCTGATATATCATATTCTTGTAAAATTTA
>NW_027169954.1:182500-187500 GCF_036898095.1 Palaemon carinicauda | reverse complement strand
AAATAGTGTATCTTTGAACTATACAGGGGTAGTTGACGCCCGTCACGTGCAGGCTCACGCCGGCACGTACTGGCGCGTGCTAGCTGGCACAACACCATGCAATGTACAGTAGTTGCTGTATTCGTAGTGTAGTACAAACTGCATTAGCAGAAACTGCTGCACAGAGCTTGTGATAACACTAAGAGTTCTTCATCAATCTTAATGTTATCTTGTACAGCCTTTTCTTGAGACCGTACAATATATAGAAAGTAAGTTCTTTCTATATTCTTTCTATCCCGTATATTAAAACTTTATCTCAAGGTGTGAACTACACCTTAAATTTCCGTCTAGGAAATTACATAAGGTATTCTAGAATAGAATTATCTTAGTTTTGATATATTGGGAGGTTTCAGCAATTGACTGAACAGGAAATACAAGTATGTGTCTTTCTTACTTTCTTTTATAGCTTTTCTATAGAAGCTAAATGTCTCAATGTAAGTGAAAGCCTTCACTTGATACTCATGGATTTTTCTTCTCTTTACAGGAGGACTATCCGAAGTGCGGGAGTGTGTTCTGTAATGTCCGCAGTAAGAACTTCTGTGGACATCAATATTGCAGGGGGCACGCAGCATGCAGAGCCTCCAGAGGTGATCTCCGCTATTAGGACCCTCAGGTTTGTACAGTTTATTCTAACCTGATTACCGAGGCTTTTGACGACCCTAGGTCAACGGAGTCAAGGGATGCTGCCAGGGAAACGTTACGATCCTGGGAGAGTGGTTTTCAGAAAAACACCTCACGTCCCTGCCTTCCAAATGAGAAGAAGAGGGCCTACTTTTCCCTCAGGCATCGGCTGATGCAATCATCCCCCAGCCACAGGTGGAGATACCAATTGCCCAGAATCCGGTACATTCTGAAGTCTCAGCCGCCCTTCAAGACATCCAATTGGACGATAGGATGTCGGATGTGTCGGATTCTACTGAGAAGGACCTTCTAGGAGAAGGTCAGGAGGAGGAGCTGTTCCAGGCTCCTCAAGTAGAAAAGGAAGAAATCGACGTAGAGTCGGTTACATCGGTTCCGGACACAGAACCTATTCCGTTTACATCGTCTGCTATCCCAGATGAACTGGGAAGGACTTTCTTCCATTGTTGAGATGATCCAACAAATTCAAAGGAAGAATGATGAGATGGAAGCTGCAATGAAACTGGAGATACGTAGACTTGCAGCATCACGTGGGCCCCAGAAGCGGCTCAGCGTGAAGGATCTTCCTTTGTGCTCGGATACCAATCCTTGGAGGTATGCCGAACACATGCCAATGACAACCGGGAAGATCGCGATCTCAGAAAAGTTTGGAGCAATTCCCCTGGAAGAAATAGAATTTTGACCCAACAAGGATTCTTATCCCGACTGCTATGTCCATCTTAGGAAGGAGCCAGCCTCAAAGGAGGAGACGGAGCCGAAGGAGGTCATAGGTTTTTACCATAGTAAAGGTTAGACGTTACTAACGAGCTCGATAAAAGAGAGGGGCTTCACTAACTCAAAGGTGCCGGCCTTGAGTAAGAAGCTTCCCTCCTTTGTGGCCTCTCCTACCAGAGCCTTTCCCTTCTTGGAAAAGGGGTATAAGGCAGCCTTGAAGGCGGTGAAGGCAGGGAAACCATGCCCCTTCTTGAAAGAGTGCAAGCTGTTATCTCTGACCTTGCCCTTGGACCAAGAAGACTGGAAGGACGTCCACCTTACCTTCTCTGTCAGGAAGCTGGAAGCTGATGTTGCTGAACGCCAGTTCGGTGAGGCACTTCCTAAACTGTAGCAGGTTCTCTTGCGTAGAGAGCCAGAGACAAAGGAGACTCTTACGGATAGATGTCGTTGCAAACGACACTAGAAACGATGGCAAGTGACCCCAAGAACCAGGCCATGTTCATGGCGGTGGCCAAAACCCATCTGGACACAGTTACAAAGGATCTCTATAGCTTTATTAAAGCTAGGAGAACCTGTAGAGAGTTCGTGTTCGCCTCGGCTGTGGTGAGGCACAAACCGAGGAAACTGATCCCCTCTTGTATTTGGGGTAAAGACCTCTTTCCCAATGAAGTGGGTAAAGAGGTAGTAGACAAGGCCGCCACAGAGAATAGGAACGTTCTCAAAAAGTGGGGCTTAGATCTTAAGAGAAAGACTTCTCCGGATGAGGGTCCCCAACCCAAGAGGAAGACAAAAAGGCCCAGGCCATCCTCTCAGCCGGCTAAACCCTAGCGACAGCAACAACAACAACTTCCTGTGACTGCAGTGCCTTAGATTGTGGCACAACCTCCAACCATGTACCAGCTGGTACCTCAACAAGTGGCGACACAGTCGCCAGTTTTTAACCCAGCCTTCAAAAGGCAGACTTCTTCCTTTCGTTCGAGAGCTAGAGGAACAGCCAGAGGTTCTTCTAGATGCCCTTAAAGAGAAAGGTGATACAGGGGAGGACGCGGTCAAGGAGGCTAGGCCTCAGGTCCACAACAGCAGAAGTAAGATACTTCCAGTAGGAGGGAGACTACAGCTATTTAGGGATACCTGGACCTTCGATTCCTGGGACCAGAGCCTAATTGAAAATGGACTCTGTTGGAACTGGAGCAGTCCTCCACCTCATTTTCCTCCATTTTTCCAACACTCATCCCCCGTTCTGGAAGAAAATGTCCGAGAACTCTTAGACAAAAGAGTAATCCGGAAAGTTAAGTCCATAAAATTCCAAGGAAGGCTGTTTTGTGTTCCAAAGAAGGACTCAGAAAAGCTCAGAGTCATTCTAGACTTGTCGCCACTCAACAAGTTTATAGTGAACTACAAGTTCAGAATGCTCACGCTTCAGCACATAAGGAAGCTACTGCCCAGAAGGGCATATACTGTCTCTATAGACTTGTCTGACGCTTATTGGCACGTTCCAATTAATCGTCACCTCTCCTCCTACCTAGGCTTCAGGTTACATAGAAAACTTTATGCCTTCAGAGCCATGCCTTTCGGGCTAAACATAGACCCAAAGGTTTTCACAAAGCTTGCGAACGCAGCCGTCAATCAATTGCACCTAAAGGGGGTCCAAGTAGTAGCCTACTTGGACGACTGGCTGGTGTGGGCAGCATCAAGGACAGAATGCATGCAAGCTTCTAAAATAGTGATCTAGGTCCTGGAACATCTGGGATTCAAGATCAACATAAAAAAGTCTTGACTTTCTCCAGCTCAAAAATTTCAGTGGTTGGTAATCCACTGGAATCTGGAGTCACATCAGCTTTCAATTCCTAGTAAGAAGAGGAAAGAAATAGCAGGATCTGTCAAGAGACTATTGAAATCCAAATGGATATCAAGACGCAAACAGGAGAGAGTGCTGGGCTCTCTACAGTTTGCTTTGATAACAGATCTAGTGCTAAGAGCACAGCTTAAGGATGCAACAGGAATCTTTAGAAAATATGCATCGAACACGAGAAGATATCTAATAAGACCACTACCGACTCGACTGCGAACGCTTCTCATGCCGTGGTTCAATGCCAAGCAATTGAAAATATTAATTCTTCTTCAACCTCCTCCCCCGTCAGTAACTATCCACACAGACGCTTCAAAGGAAGGCTGGGGAGGCCACTCTCATCAGATGAGAGTCCAAGGAGCATGGTCCAATTTTTTCAAGTTATTTCACATCAACTTTCTAGAAGCCATGGCAGTACTTCTGACAATGAAGAAAGTTTCTCCTCGCCACTCGACCCACATAAGACTGGTTCTAGACAGCGAGGTGGTAGTGAGATGCCTGAATTGACAAGGGTCGAGGTCACCTTAAATCAACCAAGTGATGTTGGCCTTATTCCGTTTGGCTGAAAGGAAGAAATCGGCACCTGTCAGCAATTCACATTCAAGGCTTCTGCAATGTGACAGAGGTCGCTCTATCCAGGTTTACACCTATAGAGTCAGAATGGTCCCTTGACGCAGGATCGTTCTCCTTCATCTCGAGTCAAGTCCCAGAGCTGCAGATAGACCTCTTTGCGACGAAAGACAACAAGAAAATAGATCGTTATGTGTCCCCTTACGAGGATCTGTTAGCGGAGGAAGTGGACGCTATGTCCCTGGACTGGAACAGATGATCCAGTATCTATCTGTTCCCTGCGCACAACTTCCTTTTGAAGGTCCTCGATAAGCTGAGATCCTTCAAAGGGAAAGCAGCAATAGTGGCCCACATGTGGCCAAATAACATGTGGTTCCCTCTGGCATTGGAACTACAACTAGAATTCGTACCGCTACCGGATCCATCCCTGTCTCAGCGAGTTCAGAAGTCGACTGTCTTCGCTCCATCACAGAAAACACAGAACCTACATCTCATGATTTTCTCTCCTTAACAATGAGAAAAAGAGTCGGTGTTAAAAAGTCAGTTTTGACATTTGGAGGAAACCAAAAGACATTATGAGGCTTCAGGGATGAAATAGCCAAAGATCCTTTGCATGGTCATTAGATATGATTCCTCATTGTGTATAAATAATGAAAAATAAGGAATGTGATTAGAAGGTTTTGAATCTAAGTCATATTTCTGATTGAACTCGCTTTGGGGGCCAGAGTTAATGAAATAGTGGTCTCTCTAGAGAGGAAGGCCACATCCAGTTCTTGGAGGGAGAACTGAATCTATTTCCAGACCCAACGTTTCTTACCAGGAACATGCTACCCACCAAGAGGTGGGGACCCTAGAGAATATGCCCTCTGAAGGAAGATGCATCTCTACGTCCAGTAGAGTGCCTAAAGGCCTATCTTTAAAGAACTTCTGACTTTATTGGAGGACAGCTATTCAGAAGAGAAACCCTGGGCTCAAAGTTATTTATAACTATGGGTGAAATTCACCCGTGTTATTCGCAGAACGGACCCAGAGAGTACACCCGTTAGTCATGATCCGAATAAAGTTGCCTCTTCAATAAAATTTCTTTAATTATATGGACTTTGAACATTCTTGTTTGCCCTCCGGCTGGTAGTCATCCAAGGCATTCTTCATGCACTATGCGAAGCAAGTGGAACAACTTAAGAGATCT
>NW_027169954.1:152500-160000 GCF_036898095.1 Palaemon carinicauda | reverse complement strand
ACACACACACACACACACACATATATATATATATATATATATATATATATATATATATATATATATATATATATATATATATATATATATATATATATATATATATATATATATATATATATATATATATATATATATATATATATATATATATATATACAAAATCAAAGACATTATCAATATTTTCATTGAGGCTCTCTCTATATCTTGTTAAAATAAAAAAATATATGGCACTTTTTTTGGCTAGTTTGAGTTTCATGAAAGTAGAAATGAAATATTTTCCTTATATAATTTTTGCACCAAATAAAGGCTGGTAAGATGTGAGTTTCTAAATCTCTTGTTTTAGGTTCCAGGTTTTTTTTTTTTTCTTTCTTTTGAAGTTTTGTATGATTAGTTAAAACCTTTATTTTGATAGTGAAAAAACATAGAATTCTTTCTATTACTTAAATAGACATTATAGTGATAATTAGAGATAGAATGGGTGGTTTATGTGACATCGTATGTTTCGTGATGATAAGCTGATAAAGAAAATAAAAGGTAAATTTTATGCAAACTAAGTGAGAGAGAGAGAGAGAGAGAGAGAGAGAGAGAGAGAGAGAGAGAGAGAGAGAGAGAGAGAGAGAGAGAGAGAGAGAGAGAGAGAGTGTTGGGTAAACAGAAATGTTGTTAAACAATCAACGTTTGAAAGTGAATTGAAGGGCCGTGAAAGGGTTTGAGGTTATTTGTATCTGAGTTTTCTTTATTTTATAAGACTCTTTGTCTTCAGTAAAATAGCATTCATATGCTAAAAAGTCATGCTACGGTACATATATTGGTGTGCTACTGTCTTAAGCACACATTTGAGTATGAGTTGTTTTCAAATGTATTTGAATGGTTTACTGAACACATTTTAGTAGTTTTTAAGTTTTATTGTGAATAACAACTGAGTTAAACATCTCCATCACTGGAGGAAGCTGTGTTGGTCCACATGACCAATTCTGGTGAAGTTTTGATATGAACTGAACAAATTACTGATATCCCAAAAATCGTACACTTGCTTTAATTTGGATAAGTGACGGAATCGGAAGACACCTGCATCCGGTGACGTCACAAACTTTCACACGAAGAGACAATGTGTTGACACTAAGAAAGAATGACAACTTAGCATCTTACATCCTGTACACAATTTGAGTTGACCATAGCAAATCTCACGGCCAGCTCTTCCAACCAACATGACATATTACGTCATTTGTTTTAAACATGTAATATTACTATTCTAAATATTACATAAGCTCGGCCAGCTATCTCAATTTTTTTACAAAAATTTAACAACAAGCCGAAACATGGTTATTAGGTGTGACTGGACATACGTATCATTCATTGTCCAAAACTAGCTATATCCAACTGAGGACGAATGTCCAAATAGGCACATCAAAACTAATAACAATAATGCATACAAAAAAGATATTACCAAAGCAAAAAGAAAAATGCATGATAAAACCAAGATCATACATATGGTACATTGCTAGCAAATGATTACATGGTACCAAAAAACAAAACAAATTCTGACTTACAAATGATTCGGTAACTTGATAAAGAATAATTGTTACCTTTGTCAGAAACAAGATACTCAATTTTTAGTGCACAAATACGAATTCCTGGTACGTACACGTACCACGGTTTCGTACATATATATATATATATATATATATATATATATAATATATATATATATATATATATATATATATATATATATATATATATATATTTATATATAGGGCTGATACATTTTATTAGATGCCCATAGATTCTGTTATATATCTTATATTTTTTTTTTTTTTTTTTTCTCTTTTCTTTTTTAACATTCCGGCTTATATATTTTTATTAGATGCCGAGAGAAAAAAAATGATTTATATCCTTTTTTATTTTATTTATTTTTTTAAATGTTATTTTAAATGTATTTTTAACAATGCAAATGTAGAGAATTTCTTTAATTACATATTACTAGCGTACTAATCAGCTTTTCATACAAACATCATCCTGACAAATTACTCCCTTAGCGAATGAGGTGGCCACTCATACAGCTTTGAACTGGATCAAGTAAGGGGTATTGTCAGGGCTATTCAACTCGTTCCTTTGTAGCTGCTTGCTGTGCCGTAACCTACGCCAAACAAGGATGTTCACGGCGATAAAAATTAACGCCGTTCCAAATAAACCTGCTAGTAATATAGGGTGAAGAATCTCTTTGTAAGTCGGCGACAGGTGGTCCTTTTCGGTAAGTTTCATTAAGCGTTTCGCCACACTTCCTTTATAGGGGAGAGGAAGTGCGGGCGTTGTAGAGGTCCACGTGAAGTTCGCGAAGTAAGCACGTTCTCTGATGATTGTCCGTAGGCCAGTCACCATGGAATTCGGGGAAGTCCCGATACAGCCATCTGCTGCGACGAAGATGTGGTTGTAGGATGTGGATCCGTCAGGGCATGATACATTGAAGCCGTCCTTGTCGTATCGTATCCACGAGCCATTATTTAGTCTGCAATTGAATTCTTTATTGTCAAACGGATAAAGCTTATCCAGACAATTTTCACTTGTATGGGAGAGAGCACCGTCTAGCACTATACCTAACTCGCATGAATCCATCAAGTTTTTACGGAATTCAAATGAGTCAGCTGTACATATTTTTCTATCCATTGCGTCTGAACAGTGAGTTAATTGATTTAAGTCTTTAATGACCGTATATGTTTCCTTGTCTGGGGAAATCAATACGTGTCCTGTCAAACTGGATATTACTGGATTTGAGTGATTCGTCATGAAAGTCGGAAATGGTGATATCCTGTAAGATTGCCAGGCATCAGAAGAATCAAAGGGAATTGTAATCCTAATCTTGTTATTATCTACGTTTACTGTAATTAGGCTGTAATAAAATTCTAACCTATGTTCGTCTAACAAAGGAACATAGCCTAGTTTATCCCTAGTGTTCTCCAGAACTAATTTTAAGTAACGTATAGGCAACAAATGGGGCGACAATACACCTTTAGTTGCTAACGTGATAGCTTCTACATAATCCTTGGATTTCTCAATGAAATGTGCAATTCTGTTATGTATGTGATCTATCTTTGAATCATAATACGTTAATGTTGCTAACAAATCCTGTACTTCCATAATTTGAACGATATTATCTGAATGTTCATTTAACAAATCCATAATTTTATTGATTGAAGCTAACTGATCCCTTAGTTCTGACATAATCAATTCATCTTTATGAGTCAAGAACTCAATTTTCTTATTTTGATTACTAATTTTAAGACGATTGGAAAGTCCTAAACCTAAACTTGCAACAGACCCAAAGATGCTTAATGCAGCATAAATGAACGGATTCCGTCTTTCTTTTTGTTCGTGTCCTACAGTCCACATCAAAAGGTCATAAGCCAAAGATCCTGTCTCTCCAGTCTTATTTTTCAAGTCATCAGATAGCATCTCTGCAACTTTTAATGTTGATCCAAGCAAACTCTTAGTAGTCAAATGAAAATGTCTCCTATGCAACTCATCCAATGATGCAGAAAACCTTGAAATGGCGGTTCTTAAGCTAGTGACATCATTCTCTTGAAGAAAAATTGCTTGCATATGCACTTCGACAATTACGTTGGTTGATGTAATAAAAATGTCTTCTTGTCTTTCAACTATATTGCCATATTTAAAATATATATTCTTAGTCTTAGAACTCATCCCATACGAAAAAAATGTCTGAGCGAACAATATCACTCCCAACAACAAAAAATTCATCTTGGAAACCTGTAACGAGAAAAAATATATGTAATTACTCCTGTATTAAAAAGAAAACTTTTTAGTTACAAAAATTAAAATTTTTCCTCACTTCTTTTTAATTTCTTATGTGAGACAATGGTACTATTCTCTCATCCGTGGGTTGGGCTACGTTTTGAATTCTAAACCTATTGGCCGTTAATATTTCCAAAATGTTAAATGGGCCTTCAAACTTAGGTGTTAGTTTATAGTTGAGCCCTTTTCTGACATTGATTTGAATATAGATGTTATCACCCACGGTATATGTTTTAGTTGGTTTCGCTATTTTATCATGATTCCTTTTCATTATGATTTGTGATTCTTCTAAATTCTTTCGAAGGATATCATATCGACTTATACTTGCATTTATACATTCTTTTAAAGGATTTGATAGATTAGTTGTAGGCGTTAATACATGGAAAGGTGTTCTAACTGGGGTACCATACAATGCTTCATGCGGTGACATTTTAATTGATATATGATATGAATGATTCAGAGTACTCAGTGCCGCCGGTATTGCAATATCCCAGTTGGGGTCTGATCCCCCTAGTGTTACCCTTAATATATTTAATATCTTCCTATTTGCTCTTTCCACTAGCCCATTCGACTCTGGGTGATATATCATGGTATTAACCTTCTTTATGTTGAGGAATTCACACAATGAGATAAGAAAGTGATTATTAAATTCACCACCCGAGTCTGAGATTATCATGTGTGGAATTCCATGTTTACAAATGTAACACTCGTAAAACTTCCTAGCGCATTCAATCGCAGTTTTAGTTTTAAGCGCTATTAGTTCTGTATATCGAGTTAAAGCATCTATAATCACTAAGAGGTGCTTATTTCCTCTGTCTGACTCGTAAAATCCTGTTAACAAATCTAAATGTATTCTTTCAAAGGGTTGATTGGGAACAGGATAAGCTCCTAAGCTAACAGGTGTTTTCGTATGCCCTTTGTTTTCCTGACATGTGCGACAATTAGCTATGTGTCTTTTTATATCTGTAAGCATTGTATGCCAATAAAACAATGATTTGGCTTTCTGTGACATTAATGAGAACCCAGGGTGTCCATGTAATGGATTTGAATGCAACCAATTCAGGACAGTGGAAACAAGTGAGTTTGGTACTACTACCTGGTCGTTAGTTACATGTGGTGTATTGCGGGTTTTCCTTGTCACAGTCCTACACAGAATATTATCTTTGATTACATAATTCTGCTGCTTATACTTTATATATTCTTTTTCTTTATGATTGCCTTTCAAAGCATTTATAATTGTTTCTATTTTCTGATCTTTTCTTTGCTCAGTCTGTAACAATTCAGCACTCCAGCCTAAATCTTTTTGTTCAGATATTGTTTTTACAATAGGCATGGATGTTGATATATCTATTAATTCAGCTAAAGACTCCGTACAAGATGACACGGGGTTGCGTGATAATGCATCCGCAATGATATTTGCTTTCCCAGGTAAATACCCGATTCTTGCGCCAAAATCTTGAATGATTAAATGCCACCGAGTTCGTTTAGGGCTGTGATTGAAGCCTTTAAAGAACTCTGTTAGTGGTTTATGGTCAGTAAGAACCTTAACGGGATAACCGTAAATTATGAACTTAAAATGCACTAGCGAATTAACAATAGCTAGTCCTTCCTTGTCTATTACTGCATACTTACTTTCGGAAGTTCTCAATTTTCGAGAATAGAAAGCTATCGGGAAAAACTGTTTATCATATTGCTGAAGCAATACCCCTCCTACTCCTAAGTCTGAGGCGTCTGTTGCAATGAAGAATTCCTTACCGAAGTCAGGAAATTTTAAGATAGGAGAACTACACAGTTCATCTTTCAAAGTATTAAACGCCTGTTGATGTTGCTCAGACCATATGAAATCTACACCCTTCTTCGTAAGATCAGTTAAAGGAGCGGCTATTATTGAATAGTTGCGTATAAAACGCCTGTAATATCCACTACAACCCAGAAATTGCTGTATTCCCTTGACATTAGTAGGTATGGGAAAATTACGTATAGCCGACACCTTATCATGGACTACTTTAAGACCTTGGCTTGACACCATGAAACCCAAATATATCAATTCTGTTTTGAAAAATTCACACTTACTAATCTTTACCCTTAAGTTATGTTGTCTTAATCTCTGTAGTACTAGTTCTAACTTACGTAGTTGTTCCTCTAAGGTGTTGGAAAAGATTACAAGATCATCCATATAGGCATGCAATATATCCCCTAACAAGTCTCCAAACACTATGTTAATCATTCTTGTAAATGTTATAGGAGCACAACGTAAACCAAAAGGCATCCGTAAAAATTCATAATGTCCCCTGGCTGTGCTGAAGGCTGTGTATGGGATACTATCTTCTTCTAATGATATCTGGTGAAAGCCTTTAAGTAAGTCCAAGCTGGTAAAATATTTATTCTGACCTAACAAAGACAAAATATCGTCAGTACATGGCACTGGGAATCGATCAGGGATCGTTTCCTCGTTTAGACGACGAAAGTCGACGCAGATACGCCATGTTCGATCTTTTTTGGGTACAACTATTAAAGGAAAATTATAAGGGCTATTTGATTTTCTAATGACTCCTTCCTCTAACATTTTACCTACTTCATCATTTATTTCATTCTGGAATTTCATAGGGAGTCTGTACGAGGGTACATATATAATTTTCTGTTTGTCTTTTAACCTTATTTGATGCTCGATCACATCTGTTTTTCCTAAGGATCCATCCGTAGTGGAAAAGACATCTGTATATTTATTTAAAAGTTCAAAAATTTTCTGCTGAATTTCTTCGTCTTGAATGTCCTTACTGATTTTATTTTTAATAGATCGTAAAAGGGATTCATCCGCAACTGATTGAGAGTGATTGATTTCAGCAACGGTAAGAATACGATGTTTATAAACTTCTACATCCAAGATATGTTGATTTTTGTGAATTACTAAAGTGTTATTTAAATGATTACAGACTTCGATATTACATTGCTGATGTGAGCCTACTGTATAAATAGCTTGTGTGACAGACAATCCGTTGGTTTTCAAAGTATCGGAAAGGATTAATATTTCAGATCCCGGTAGTGTTTTCTTTATTTGCACTATTAAATTCGAAGGTATGTTTGGTTCGATATATTGCGTGCAAGATGATATTACGGGTGAACGAGAATTCTGCTGGGTCGCGTACATTATTTCTTTATTAGTGAGACAAGTTATTGGTTCTTCAACGTACGTTACGGTTACATTTGTCGTCTCCTTTTTATCCAAAACTGACTTTAAAGTATTAGAAGACTTATAGAATTTCCCTTTGATATACACGCCGTGCTTTGCAGGAGCTAAGATAATGTTTTGATTTCCCATAGATGGGTATCCTATAATTACAGCTGGATACATATTAATGTTTTTCACTACAACAAATGTATCGGCAAATGTGCGATTACCGACTCTGAACTGAATATGAGTTATGCCTATGACGTTTAATTCATTATTTCCTATACCTGAAAGTCTGATTCCTGATTTTTCAATCGGAAAGTTCGAAAACAACAAATGATGCGTCTTCAAATCCATAATATTACGTGGACTACCAGAGTCAAAAAATAACGTAAAGGATTTGTGTTCTAAATTTACAGCATATAAGGTTGGCCGTAACTCATTTTGGCTTATTATTGTATGAATTCGTTGCAAATCTACGGGAACATGCACTGTTTTACTTAATTCGGCCGTGT
>NW_027169954.1:142500-145000 GCF_036898095.1 Palaemon carinicauda | reverse complement strand
AGATAAGTTGGTGAAGATGCTGGGATAGGAATATTCTCAAAAAAAAAAAAAAAAATAAAAAATAAGAAAATCAACTTATTCTAGGTGAGTGAGCCGATACCAAGTAAGTGTGATGTAGGCCGAACATCACAGAGAGTTTCCAATTATAATTTTTTATCAGAAAGATGAGGCGCCTTGGAAGGCATCACATGGAAAAAGATATTGGTTTCTATAATTATAGAAAAGGCAAATAATTCAGTATAAAAAGATAACAGGCGGAAAAGAACCAAGGTCTATTTCTGGATCACAATTCATATTTGCAGTCAAATCTTGTACTGGGGATTTAAAAAAGAAATTCTCAAACAGAGCTATATATATATATATATATATATATATATATATATATATATATATATATATATATATATATATATATATATATATATATATATATATATACATATATATTCATACTTATATATATATATATATATATATATATATATATATATATATATATATATATATATATATATATATATATATATATATATACATATATATATATGTGTGTTTGTGTGTTTTTGGAAATGTTTATATTCATTATTTCTGGATTTGTGGCCGCAGTTCTAGTTACGGTTCTTAGTGAACAATTTCAGGAGAGCATCATCAACAATACCGGCATTTGGTAAACACCTGATTAATTGGCCCGTTCTTTATGTAACTAATGATGGTGTTATCAGAATCTCCTCCTGTATAGATAAGAACTTTTATATAACAAAGATTGCTCAGTCCAGTTGATAAGAACGATAATCAAATTTTGTTTTCTCTCCAAACCGTCCATAAATGATATTTCTTCTTCTGATAATCTCAGTGATAGGGAGGTCCAGTCAACCCAACTTGATATTTATTGTAATTAAAGGGGTATTATTATTAGTATTATTATTATCATTATTATTATTATTATTATTATTATTATTATTATTATTATTTTTGTCGAAGCTACAACAGAAATGGAAAAGTAGGATCCCATAAGCTAAAGGGTGCCAAAAGGGAGCAATAACAAATAAAAAAAAAACTATAAACTACAAGAGAAGTAATAAAAAATGAAAAAAAAAAAATATTTAAATAATAGTAACATTAGATTAGGTATATTAGAAAATAAAATGGTTAAGATTGATAGTTTGCGTTAGATATTCAATTATTTGATATATTTGAAATGTTATTTGTATCCATGAAATTCTCCATAGCAAATATAGTACATTTCAGTGACTTTCGGATAACGTCACAGTTTTGTTGAACTAGCCTTGGAAACATATTGTTAGTCTTAAAGATATTTATTTCTACGCCAAGCTATACTGAAACTTCTTGGTAACTAAGGGAATTGTAAGAAGAAATAATGAAAGCTTGTGTCCACATATAGAATGTATTTTGACAATTTAAACTCGAAAAGGCGTTTTTTATCAGATAACTTCATGCTTTTCTGCAATACATAATGAAACAATTAAATAAATCTTAAGTAATGAAATTAAAATCCTATCAAGCCATCAAGAGTCTAAAGACAACAATAATACAAGAGAAATAATTCATATACAGATCCCATTCTTTTATCTATACAAAATGAACATACAAAATCATTTTATAGGCACACAAATGAATATATATTCATTAATTGATTTTTCTTGGTGTTGAGGGGTGCCTTATTTAGAAACATATACTGGGGTAAAACACACACGCACCTACACACACACACACACACACACACACACACACACACACATATATATATATATATATATATATATATATATATATATATATATATATATATATATATATATATATATATATATATATATATATATATATATATATATATATATATATATATCTGAAGACTGAGCAGCCTGTCCCTGATATATCATATTCTTGAAAAGTCTATATGAAATCTCAAGCCGACTGGAATGTGATTTTGCATGATCCTTTGGGCTCGAATTAGTCACAATTATATAGTAGTGTTGATCCTGTTGTCCCTTCGAATGAGAATATAGTCAACATAATTGATAGGCGTAACCCTTCTCGTATGCTAAGGTACCGAGTGAAGGACAAACCATGGTTCAATGATGATTGCGGACATGCTTATTTGGAGAAGCAGGAATCTTATCATCTTTGGAAGGGTAACGGATCAGATTTGACGTGGAATAACTAAACTCAGCTTAGAGCTTATGCTCGAAGAGTTTATGCTTTAACTGAAAAGGAATACAATGCAATCATAAAAGAAACCCGTTCTGGTACAACTCAGGAACATAAATGGTGGTCTACCCTTAAATCTACACTCTTTGGTGTAGATGCAACATTTCCTCCTTTACTTAAACCAGATGGCTCAGTCACTCACTGTCAAAAGGAAAAGGCAACCCTTTTGGCTGATGTTTTTGACAGTAAACAGAGTAATGAAAAATTTGAACTTCCCCATTCCAGTTTTCCTGAGGCTAAACTAACTAGTTTAGCTTTTCGATCTCGT
>NW_027169954.1:112500-137500 GCF_036898095.1 Palaemon carinicauda | reverse complement strand
TACTTTACTCAAACCTGTTAGCTAAGAGGATTTGGATGTTATAAATAAGAAAGTTCACTCTGACCTCCTCTGTAATAATTTCTTCGATATGCAATTACATTTATTTTGGAGATGGAGAGAAAAATATCCCTTTTTATTTTAATTCGTATCTATATAAACACATATTTTTCGTTTCTATATGTATTTGTTGTTGAAAAATTCATAATCTTTTAATGCTATAGATGCATAAGATCTTATTACCATTGGTGATTTTACAAGATGCAACCGAAGCCTATTCATTCTCAAGGTCGAATATTTTACAGTTTTTGAATACGCTACAGTATATAGCTAATTTGCTATCTTAAAACGTTTCAAAATATCTCTTTGCTGGTGGAAATAGTTTTTTTGTAGTTGTAAAATATAAATAAAAAAAATGTTTTTATATTGGGAAGCAGAAAAGGGTATTCACAAGGAACGGTTAGAGTGGAAAAGATTTATATTAAGAAGTGTACCCAAGTTACATATATAAGAAATAATGCAAATGTTTAAATATAAAAAAAAAAAACTGTAAACAGAGACTAATGTCATTTTGTTCTACATATAAAACATTCACTGCAAGTTTGAACTTTTGAAGTGATTAAGGCTTTGCTCTCATCTCCCGATACATTTACGGATAGACTGACATAGTACACAATTCTTACGCGAATCTTTTCTGCACTTACAATAGATATAGTTTTTGAGTTAATGGAAAATTGGTTTCCATCTATAAGATAATTGTACATTACCGTTTTTCAAAAACGTTAACTGTTGTTTTCTTCTTGACTTAGACTTTGCAAAATGAAGATTATTGGTGCTACAAGATTATGCTGATTGAAAATCCATGGAACATTCTTTTGATGTGTATTGAAATATAGAGTTGTTTTGAATATATTTTCATCCATGCCTGAATGATCGGAGGGCCCTATGTTGTTGTTGAAGATTGCCTGGCCCTTATGACTAGGTACGGGCTCTTGCAATCACGCTGACTTAAAAACGGAAAGAAGCTTATAAAAAACATTTAGAATTGTGAGCAGAATACAATAAAAAGTTTTGCTATTGATCGTTAGCAGGAGTCAGTTCTTATTTTGGATAGTGAATTGTGTTTAGTTGGCCGCTTCAAAGAATAGTGAAGCCATCTATGAATCTATTGTTTTCCCATTTCTTGGGTACTACGTCTGTATCCTCAGTGCCTGTTTTTGCTATGAAATCTGAGTACCAATAAAAAAAAAAATAATGAAAAGGATAATCTCTCTACGATAGGGTTATCTCTCTCTCTCTCTCTCTCTCTCTCTCTCTCTCTCTCTCTCTCTCTCTCTCTCTCTCTCTCTCTCTCTCTCTCTCTCTCTCGAGCGAATACACATAAATGAAGCTACTCACAGGTCTGGTAATTGCTTGGACCTCGTATACACTGACTCCCCTGGCGTTATAACTAGTAAGGTTGGTTCTCCAGTCGGGACATCTGATCATGCCTTGATTTCATTATTAGTGAAGACTGAGCAGCGTGTCCCTGATATATCATATTCTTGTAAAATTTATATGAAATCCCAAGCAGACTGGAATGGGATTTTACATGATCTTTTGTGCTTGAATTGGTCAAAATTATATAATAGTGTAGATCCTGTTGTCCCTTTGAATGAGAATCTAGTCAACATAATTGATAGGCGTATCCCTTCTCGTGTGCTAAGGTACCGAGTGAAGGACAAACCGTGGTTCAATTATGATTGTAGACGTGCTTATTTGGAGAAACAAGAGGCCTATCATCTTTGGAAGGGTAACAGATCAGATTTGACCTGGAACAACTATACTCAGCTTCAAGCTTTTGCTCAGAGAGTTTATGCCTCAACTGAAAAGGAGTACAATTTAACCATAAAAGAAACACTTTCTGGTACAACTCAGGAACATAAATGGTGGTCTACCCTTAAATCTACACTCTTTGGTGTAGATGCAACAGTTCCTCCTTTACTTAAACCAGATGGATCAGTCACTCACTGTCCAAAGGAAAAGGCCACCCTTTTGGCTGATGTTTTTGACAGTAAACAGAGTAATGAAAAACTTGAACTTCCTCCTTCCTGTTTTCCTGAGGCTAAACTAACTAGTTTAGCTTTTCGATCTCGTGAGATTAAAGCTCTGTTGGTGGAGCTTGATGCTTATGGAGGTGTAGACCCAAATGGTATTTTTCCTTTGTTTTTTATAAAGACAGCAGATTTCTTAGCTCCAAAGTTATCTGTTATTTTGCGCAAGTTAGCAAGAAGAGGAGCTTTTAGCACTAGTTGGAGAATTGGTAATGTTACTCCTCTATGTAAAAGTGTTTGTGGTAGCTCAAGTCCCACTGAGTACCGCCCAATTTCCATAATTCCCATATTATCTAAAGTTTTTTAACGTCTTCGGGCAAAACGTCTTAATAGGTTTGCTGAAGGTAATCATTTCTTCCCTAGTTTGCAATTTGGTTTTCGTAAAGGCCTTGGATCATGTGATGCCCTTTTTACAATCTCCAATGCTGTACAGAAATCCCTTGATTGTGGTCAGGAAGTTCGTATGATTGGCCTTGATTTTAGTGCTGCCTTTGACCGTGTTAATCATGAGGCCCTTGTTTTCAAACTGAAACAGTTGGGAGTGGGTGGGTCGTTTCTTAGCATTATTATTGATTTTTTAAGTAATAGATCTCAAAGAGTTGTTGTTGATGGGCATCATAGTGATTATAGGAATGTGATATCCGGTGTTCCACAGGGTAGTGTTCTTGGCCCATTACTTTTCATACTATATACACATGACATGTGGTTTGGCCTAGAAAACAAGCTTGTTGCATATGCAGATGATGCTACTCTCTTTGCATCAATTCCATCCCCTGAATGTAAATGTAGGGTTGGTGAATCCCTTAATAGAGATTTAGCTAGAATTAGTGTATGGTGCAAATTATGAGGTATGAAGTTGAATCCTAACAAAACTCAAAGTATGATTGTAAGTTGGTCAAGGACGGTGGCTCCTCAACATCCGGATCTCAGTATTGATAATGTTTCTTTAAATATGTATGACTCTTTCAAAATTTTGGGTGTGATTCTCGACAGTAAATTTACTTTTGAGAAACACATAAGGTCTGTGTCTTCTTCAATTGCACAAAAAATAGGCTTATTGAGAAAGTCTTTCAAGATTTTCGGTGATCAATCTATTCTGAAGAAGTGTTTTAATTCTTTCATTCTACCTTGTTTTGAGTATTGTTCTCCTGTCTGGTCTTCAGCTGCTGATTCTCATCTTAATTTGTTGGACAGAAACTTACGGTCTATTAAATTTCTTATTCCTGATCTACATATTAATATCTGGCACCGTCGTTCAATTAGTTCATTATGCATGTTGCATAAGATTTTTCATAACTCTGACCATCCTTTACATTCAGATCTCCCTGGACAATTCTATCCTGTTCGTAATACTAGGCAGGCAGTTAATTCTAATAGCCAGGCCTTCTCCATCACGAGGCTCAATACTACGCAGTACTCTAGAAGTTTTATTCCAGCTGTTACCAAGTTGTGGAATGATCTTCCTAATCGGGTGGTTGAATCAGTAGAACTTCAAAAGTTCAAAGTTGGAGCAAATGCTTTTTTGTTGACCAGGCGGACATGAGTCTTTTTGTTGTTTATTTATGACATATTTGTTTTTGATGTTGTTAATAGTTTATATATGACATGGCTGTTTTGACGTTGTTACTTATTTTAGAATTATTTATTGTTAATTTGTTCTCTTCATTTATTTATTTCCTTATTTCCTTTCCTCACTGGGCTATTTTTCCCTGTTGGAGCCCTTGGGATTATAGCATCTTGCTTTTCCAATTAGGGTTGTAGCTTGGATAGTAATAATAATAATAATAATAATAAAAATACATACTGAAACTGGGAAGTGTATTACATGATTTCATATGTTTCATCTACGCTAAGGATGCCTTACACACCATCTCTCTCTCTCTCTCTCTCTCTCTCTCTCTCTCTCTCTCTCTCTCTCTCTCTCTCTCTCTCTCTCTCTCTCTCTCTCTCTAACCAAACATAAAGAAACGAGCACATACTCATATATACGTACAAACTATTACAGAATTTAACAAGAAATTGGTTTATCTTGAAAAAAGATTAAGAAAATCCTAAATCCCATCAGTAACAGGGGGGATAGGTCATGGCCATTCTATTCTTGCCGCTCCGTAATTATGAGAAAAAACGAGGTAAAGCATTTTCTCCTTCATTGTCTGTCTTTTTAAGTGGACTATTTTCTAAACATTTTTACCATGGATTGCTCCTTTTTCGTTTCTTTTAGGTTTTCTCTATGTTTCTTAGAAATGGGTTGACTTATGTCTGACCAGGAATGGGAAAGATTATTTCGTTTTTTTTTTTTCTTTTCCCGTTTCTAATTCCCTCCGACTTGAGTCGTCAAGAAATGTCCTCTTAACTGAAGTTTTATTTAATTTATGGCTTCTTTCGGATTTAACAGTATTTTCAAATTTTGTTCATGTCCTTTAAGAGAAATTATGTCCATCTAATTAAATAGAAAATATTTTATAAAGCATTTTCCATTGAATTTCGATGGGCTTTCACACATGTATTCAGAAATCTATTTCAAAATTTTCCATTACTCCATCATGAATTATCACAACAGGGGTTTCCTTTATCATTATTATTATAATTATTATCTTTATAATTTTTTGTTAATCACGGTTATCCCAGACTGGTGGTTCATAGTTTGGGGTTACGGGTTGCATCCAGCTTAGAAATCCATCACTTTTCTCACTACTTGGGCAGTTTCCAGTACCACGCTCTTTTGCACAAGTCCTGGAGCTACATCGGCTCCTACTTTCTCGAGATTCCTTTTCAATGACTTAGGTATGGTCTCAAGAGCGCCTATGAATATTGGCTCCATTTCTACTTGCATATTCCATAGCCTTCTCAAATCCATCTCTAAGTCTTGGTACAGTTCTATTTTCTCTCGCTCTTTATCTTCCATTCTGGAGTTCCACGATACTGCAGCATCTATGACTGATATTTTGGTCGTTGTCATGTCGATAAGAGTGACGTCTGGTCGATGTGCTTGTATCACTCTCTCCGTCCTTATACTGTGTTCCCAATGTATCTTATCCTGATTATTCTCTACCACAACTTGAGGTTTATTATTATTATTATTATTATTATTATTATTATTATTATTATTATTATTATTATTATTATTATTATTATTATTATGGGGAAAAATGGTTATCATTAAAGGAATCTACCTACGAGTCTGGATTTAATGGCCGATATAATTCAATATTAAGGTGTATTTTTGGCTTATTTTCAGTAAATTAGAATATTACTTCCTCAACTGAATAAATTTCTAATGCTTCTTGTGCAAAAAAAAAAAAAAAAAAAAAAAAAAGAGAGAGAGATTTGATCCTTTTGTGTTTGACAGTACTTATGATAAGTATGATATTATTTTCCATTTCAGGTATTTTTTCTTCACCAAGAGAGCCATTCGAATCAATAAACTATAAATTTGAAATTCATCTCTTGCACAATTTGTGGCCTTTCGCATTTCATACTCTGGTTTACCTGTTGTTTTCCTTCCAGTTATTCTAGATGTTATCTATTATCTTTCACTTTTAGGGATTCACTTGCATTGTGACCCTTTACGTGTCTTCAAGATTCTCCTACTCCTTTTCCTTTTCTACTGTTCCCACTCACGTAGAAGTATAACTTCCTACTTGCGCAAATGGCAGACTTCAGTAAAATCTTGGTAGAGAATTACAAGTAGTTATAAGGATTTTGGATGTCTCAAAAACTTTTATTTATTTTCCACCCGTGGAGACTCCATTTTCTCTTTGGTAGAGCGATTTATTTTAAGCATTTAGAGAATTCTCATTATCTTTTCTAACTTATTCTTGAACTCGTTTACCGTGTTACAGATTACTACATCCGCTGGAAGTCTATACCAAGTATTTGCTATTTTTTATGTAAAGACATTGACAAATTAATGGAAGTTCTAGCTTTTCAATTCCAGTTTGTATCCGTTACCCCTGGACTGAATTGTGCTAAGTGTGAATAGATTGTTGTATTTTAAATGTCTTATTCCTTTAAGAGTTTTGAAAGCCTCTTTAGCTGTCCCCTTAGTCGTCGAGTTTGTAGATGAAATAAGTTCAAATATTTGATCCCCCGTCGAAATCCAAATTGCCTTAGTGTTAGAACTAGTTTAGTAGCCCTACCTTGTACTGCTAAATATATCTATATCCTTCTGAATTTCTTGGAGCCCAGAATTGCACTTCTAATTTTAGATGGGGTCTTATAAGTGATGTGTACAGTAGTAGTACATGGTCTTTGTTTCTGTATTTGAATTGTCTCTTAATGTAACCTATTAGATTTTTTTTTTCTTTTAGTTTTTATCCACTATTTGGTAAGCTTCTAGTCAATGCCAATAATAATATTGAGATCTTCCTCTTGGTGTATACTTTCTATTCCATTATCCAGCACTGAGTAATCTGATTGTGAGTTACTATAACCTATGTGCATGACTTTAAATTTCCCACAGTTGAAATGCATTTGCCATTTTCTGAACCATTCCATTGGATTCTCTCTTAAGGCTTCTACGTCTTCTGAGTTCGGAGCATTTATGCTTAGTATAGTATAGTGGGCAAATTTTGTTATTCTACTAGTTAATCTTAAATCTATGTCGTTAATGTAGATCAGCAATAGCGATGGGTCAAGGACGGACCCTTGAGGTACTCCGCTTGTAACAGCTGCCCACTATGAAGCTTTCCGGCTTTCTTTTTGTTAGTCAATCTTTGATCAACGCAGCTGGCTCGTCAATGATGCCTACTTCTCTAATTTTGACCATTGACTTTTTATGAGGAGCTTTGTCAAAAGCCTTTTGAAAGTCTAAGTATATGATGTCTATCATCCTGCTTTTGCCATAAATGCTAAACTTGTGGAAAAATTTCAAAATATTTGTTACACATGATCTCTTTTGTCTAAAACCATGATGGCAGTCTATTGCTTTTCTCTATATGTTCTAATATCGAATCTACTATAATTGATCCAAAAATTTTGTAAGGCACTGAAGTTAGACACACAGGTCTGTAGTTACCAGGTTATTCTTTTATTCCCTTCTTGTTGATTAGTGGAACATTGCCTAGTTCCCATTCTTGTGGTACCTTTTGTTCGTTGGCTGTCTTTCGGAACATTTTATAAAAGTGTGGGGTCATCTCTTCTCCTAGTTCTATAATCTCGCTAATAAAGTCTAAAATCATTGGTTTTGAATTGTTAAATAAAGATAACTCCTATAACCTTTATCTTTTAAATCGATCAGTTCAGCTAATTATGAAATACTAATTGAATATAAATAGAAACTATGATTTGTTGATGCAATTTATAACGGATAGAAGTGCAATAAAGTAGCAATATCATCTGATTATCATGTGAATCTGGTTCCTTAGACTTACTTTACTTCATAAATGACAGGTGGTTCGGGGAGAGTCGTTGATTCTTCCCCAGTGAATACAGGTGTGAAATATGCATTCATCAGTTCGGTTTTTACAAATCATTTGTTATTACCCTTCGAGACTCTTAAAGGGCTAATGTTGTCTTTGATTGGTTTTCTACTGTTCACATATGCAAAAAATTCTTTTTGGTTACCTTTACTAACTGAAGCCACTTTTTTCTCTTCATGATATTGTCGTTTCTAACTATATTTTTTCAACTTTTCGGCTTAAGTTCTTGTACTCGGAAATTTCATGAATTGAATGCTGTGGACCCATTGTTTTATGTTTCCTATCAGTACTTCTTATCGTATTGGCTATTTTCCTGTTGAACCAGTTAGGTTGTGGAGTTCCATCTGGTAAAATTTTTCTATGCGGTATAGATTTATATTTCTACAAAGGAGTCCCATCGTGTATGTATGTTCTCTGTTTCATCTTATTCTAAATTCTTGGCGTTTTCCTTCAGTTTTATCCAGTATCTACGTCTATAGTTTACTTTTTTCTACAATTTTCCTTTGTCTAGATGAGGAATATTTACCTGAGAGAGAGAGAGAGAGAGAGAGAGAGAGAGAGAGAGAGAGAGAGAGAGAGAGAGAGAGAGAGAGAGAGAGAGATTTTCTTTTAGTGGTGACACTTGAATTTCTTCATTTATGAAACAATTCAAAATAATTCCCTCCCTCCATCGCAGTTGAATTCTAGGACCCGTTTCAGAGTAATTACTTTCTGTGATGTTCATCTGTTTAGTTTTCCTTTTTAATTCTACCGTAAATAATTATGAGGATAGAATCCAGGAGACTGGTGGGGATTCTATTTATTGCATGAAGAATGTCGAAAAAATAATCTGTAGGAATTTCAAGCTTAGAGGAACGTTTTATTGACGAGGAAGTATTTTTTTTAAAACGATATTTTGGAATTATATAATATTACAAACTTATTTGCATACACATAGAATAAGAATCATATGTTATTATCTAGATATAAAGTCTAGAATCTTTGGCTTTGAAATCCTTTCTGAAAATAATCCTAAATAAAAATAACTTCTATAACCTTCATTTTTTTAAACGTTCAGTTCAACTAATTATGAAACATTAATTGAATATATATCGAAACGATGATTTGTTGATGATATTTATAACGGATAGAAGTGCAATAATGTAGTAAATTCTAACATTACGAACATATCTAAGATCATTTCTAGTGTCATGTTTCTATTTGAAACATCACATTCCTATTTCATTCTATATTTACGATAGGAATATATTATTTTATTTTCTATTGATTTTGTTTCCTTTAAAAAGAAAGAAATCAATTATCAATGTCAAAGCTGAATTCTGAAATAAGGAGAGTTTTCAATGACATATGATTAAAGAATTATAATGACATATAAATGTAACTAATATTGTGTTCGCTCTGGACAATATTATTTACTAGAATTTACTATATGGAAGTAGAATTTAGAATTAATGAAGAGAAAAACATATTTACGAACAATATTTTTTTTTATTTTATTCATTCATGCACATATTTTTCTTTCTTTCATAATCCCCAGGTTATATCATTAAACTCCCATTTTCCTACATATTCTTTGGTTTTCCTTCTCCATCACTTTCCTGATTTTCTTTACTGTTTTACCTATCATCCTCTTACCTATGTACTTATTTTTCCTACTGTCTTACTTTTCACTCAGAACAATGCCGTAGAGATAAGAGACTGATACATATGATCAGCCCCCAAGACCCCTTTCCATCAAGCTAGGACCAAGGAGAGCCAGGAAATGACTGCCGGTGTCTCAGCAAGTAGATCTATAGGATTCCTCAAACCCACTATCCTCAGCTAGCAAGGAGGGCGGAGGCGGCAGGCACTATTATAAATCGAAAAGCTGAGAGAGTTTTGAGCCTCCATCCAACAAATTGCTAGGCATAGATGTCCCCAATAGGATACTGATCATCAAATTACTTCATAATTTTTCAACACTTTTTTTCTTCAGCAAACACGTTAGACAACGGCTCGCTTTTATCAGATGAGGAAATGTAATATCGATACACATTATCTTTTTTTTTTTTTTTTCAAATCCTGGCTGTTAAATAGAATTACTAAGAGACAAAGATTTTTATACAACTATGTTACAGATTCCACCTATAAAAAACGTTAAGGTTAAAAAACAATTTTGAAAAAATCTTTGCCAGACAGTTATGGCCCAATGAATGAAAATACAGACATCCCTTCTAATATCAGATATCTGTTAAAGGCTAATGGCTTCCGTACGAGTGGGTCTCGTTGAGAAATGGTCTTGGGGCAAATAAATGACCGGAGAATCAAGAGAGAAGATGATTGTTAAGTAAATCATAAGTTCTTCTTGGAGGGGAAATAAAAGCTTATGTATGATATCACTAGCAGAGATATGTTTGAATTAACTGAATAAAAAGTAGATGGACTTATCGGGATAAAATCAGAGGTGGAGAACATGGTGTTTTAAAGGTCACTCCTGATAGGTATAGTGACGATGCTCTATGGGGATATTGCCATAAGGACTGATCTTATGATACATATGATCAGAGCCCAAGGTGCCTTTCCAACTGATCACCAGGCAGGGAAGTTTCCAATTCGATCATTTGGGTTACTTCACCGGGTTCACTGTAAGCATTAATAGAACCCATTTACAGATTCATGGCAGACAATGATTAAACCCACAAACACATTCTTTAGCAAATTCATTTCCTTCGTACCCTATCCTGATTTCTTCAGCTGCATTGTAAATCCAACTTTTGATCAATATTTACATTATTTTGTAGGGAAATTCATATGATCTTATTTTTTTTTGGGGGGTGGGGTGGGGTATTTTAATGAATTGCAGGTAAATTGTCCTTAACAAGAGAAATCAGAGATTTATGACCTCCGCCAAGTTAATGGAACCGTCCTTGGTCTAAGATTTATCTGTGGTGGAAATTTCGTCAAAATCCGTAATTTTGTTTTGTAGATATCTTTAAAATCAGGATCTGGAATCCGGAAACATACGGTCATCCATGACCTAAGATCTACATGTGAAAATTTCGTCCAAATCTGTCTTGCAGTTTGGACTTAATCCTATCGACAAGTAAATGTCCACAGACACATACAGTAGACAAATAAATAAACCGCGCGAAAAGCAATACCTCCTTAGCGAAGGTAATAATCTTCTTACTGTTTTCAGTTGTCACAATAACGATAATTATTACTATGTTAATACTTACTGATATAATGCATGAACTATTAAAAACTATGGGTACTAATGTGTTGCATAAATGCTTCAAAACACAGTGGAAACTAAAGTTATTATTTTTGTATGATTAGGAACGAAAAAGCTTGTGTTCTTTTCAGATCAATACATAAATCAAAAGATTAAAAGGAGTTGTAAGAAAATAAAAAAAAATTAAAAATTATAGCAAAGTTGGTTTGAAGATTTGTATTATTTTCCCCTTTATATTTATTGGAAAAAAAAATTTCCCCAAGGAAATGACATGCTATCATTCTTATTCAAGGAAAAACAAATCAACATTAAGTTGTTAAGAACCCTATTATTTTAATTAAAAAGCTTTGTGAAAAATATTTGTATTTTATTAAAAAGAGAGAGAGAGAGAGAGAGAGAGAGAGAGAGAGAGAGAGAGAGAGAGAGAGAGAGAGAGAGAGAGAGAGAGAGAGAGAGAGATAACCCTATCGTAGAGAGAGATTATCCTCTTCATCATTCTTCTTTTCCAACTAGGTTTGTAGCTTAGCTAATAATAATAATAATAATAATAATAATAATAATAATAATAATAATAATAATATTAATAATAATAATAATAATAATAATAATAATAATAATAATATTAATCAGTGATTTTGAAATTCGAATTATCAAAACTCGTTAGAGAGTACTGCGGATTTCAAGCAATCTAGAACACGAATGAGCGGCAATTTTACTTGTAATAAAAGTAAAATCCTCTTACAATGGCGATGGAGTATATATATATATATATATATATATATATATATATATATATATATATATATATATATATATATATATATATATATATATATATATCTATCTATCTATCTATATATATATATATATATATATATATATATATATATATATATATATATATATATATATATATATATATATATATATATATATATATATCTATCTATCTATATATATATATATATATATATATATATATATATATATATATATATATATATATATATATATATATATATATATATATATATATATATGAATTTTATTCATAGATGATTTATATCAATTTTTAAGAATTTTTTATATGGCTCCTCCTTACGAGATGATAGGTTTTAGTGGTCACAGGGAGATGCCATATGAATAAAGTTGAATAAACCTAAATGTTTATAGAAAGCTGTAAAAAGTATAGGTTTTATTCCAAACCATCTAGAATATAAGACGCTTTTTACAAGGATACACTAATATGAATATATTTTTATATATTTCATCTTCTTTATGAGATTTTGGAGGAGAGAGCAATAAGGCGATGTCTAATCGATAGGACGGGTATTTACTTTTAGTATTTTACTCTCAATTTCTTCTAAATATATCCAGGAATAAAAACATTCCCCCTCTCCGTTCTTAGTAATTATTCCAGAATCATAATACTTTTATAAATGGTTATAGTTATTGGTTGCTATAATATCTACCTATGTTGCTAGCGTTTGAAATTTATTGTGAAAACTACTGTATTTTTATTAAGCTATTTACTCGCAGCATATTTTTTTTTTTTTTTTTTTTAATGAGAATCGCTCTCCATAGTTCTTTTAAAAAAGTTTTTTTTTTTTTTTTTTTTTTAAATGAGAATCGCTCTCCATAGTTCTGTTATAAAAGTATTATCTAAGAAATTTTTAAACTCTTTGAAATAAGGTTTGCTTTTGATGAACATAATTTTTGTCACTGAATTTATGCCCAGTATTTTTGCTCATGTATTTCAAAGAAATAAATCTTTACATTCAAAAACTAGTTAGAATTTTTTGCCATTCAAGCGCAGATATTATTCTGTCATTTCTTTATAGGTAAACATTTTTTATCCCGTTTGAAACGATATTTTGGTTTATTTTACTCGGTCAGAATTCCATTTTTTTTTTTTTTTTTTTTTTTTGAGTCAATAAAACAGTAATGTTTCACTTCCTCATTGTTGTTGTATCATCCGGTTGATACCTTCATGTTTAAGAAAAAAAAAATGTTGTTTCTCGTGATCATAACGTCAACATCTGTCCTTCACCTAAAATCTCTCTCATTTGCAAAGGATACTAAATCCCAATAATGAAAGACAATAAAGTCAAATTATAAAACCTATGACTCCCTGGTTATGGATACAGACGTCCAAATCATAGAAGCGACATACTGGAACTCGCGTTAATCGCTTGATGTTAGAACCAACTGAACCTGCTTTGTGGTTTGCCCTATTATTATGTGCTATTTAGTCGCCCTTCATAGTATATGTAGAGGCTTTTCTTTGTTATTTGACACAGCATATCATCTTCAGTTAGTGTACGAAAAGTCTGGGAATCAAATCAACTGAGCAAAAATTTATTTCCCTCTCTGAAGCTCAGTCAGCGAGGATAGTACGAGTCAAACAAGACATCTCGAGGATTGGGGAGGAACGGGTCTAGGTAGGGTGGTCAGACACCCTGCATTATTATTATTATTATTATTATTATTATTATTATTATTATTATTATTATTATTATTATTATTATTATTATTATTACTTCCTGAGCTACATCCCTAGTTGGAAAAGAAGGATGCTATAGGCACAGGGGCCCGAACAGGTCGCCTCTTCTATTGCAGTGAGGAAAGGAAACAAGGTAGAATAAAATATTTTAAGAACAGTAACAACATTTAAATAAATATTTCCTATATGAACTATAAAAACTTTAACAAAATAAGAGGAAGAGAAATATGAAAGAATTGTGTGCCCGTGTGTACCCTCAATCAAGAGAACTCTACTGCAAGACACTGGAAGACAAGTGTACAGAGGCTATGGCACTACCCAATACTATAGAACAATGGTTTGATTTTGGAGTGTCCTTTTCCTAGAAGAGCTGCTTACCATAGCTAAAGAGTCTCTTCTACCCTTACCAAGATGAAAGTAGCCACTGAACAATTACAGTGCAGTAGTTAAACCCTTTGGTGAAGAAAAATTGTTTGGAAATTTCAGTATTGTCAGGTGTATGAGGACAGAGGATAATCGGTAAAGAATAGGCCAGACTATTCGGTGTATGTGTAGGCAAAGGGAAAGTAAACCTTAACCACAGAGAAGGATCGAATTCAGTACTATCTGGCCAGCCAAAAGTCTCCCACAATTTGCTAGCTTTAGTATCTCAAAGGGTGGCTGGTGACCCAGGCAACATACTACCTACATAGGATGGACAGACCTGTCTTTGAGCATTATGTCCTTCTTTTGGGATATATATATATATATATATATATATATATATATATATATATATATATATATATATATATATATATATATATTTACCTTTATATATATATATATATATATATATATATATATATATATATATATATATATATATATATATATATATATATATATATATATATATATATATATATATACCTTTATATATATATATATATATATATATATATATATATATATATATATATATATATATATATATATATATATATACCTTTATATATATATATATATATATATATATATATATATATATATATATATATATATATATATATATATATATATATATATACAGCATTTTATATTTAAACTTCAATAATCATGTTTACTTTGTTGAAAATTCGTGTTGGCAAAAAAAAAAGTCCTTCTTTTCGGGATTTTTAAATGGCCACCCTAGTTCTAGATGTGCTGTACCGCACGAGCTTCATACCCACTGGCACAGTGCGAGACGGAATAAATAAGTAAGGTGGGACCAAAGACTATATACTGAAGAAAGATAGGAAGGCTCAAAATAGAAAGATAATACACTAGTTGGCAACACCAAGTGAACACAATAGTTTGACCGCACAGTTTTTAGATGGCGTTGTAGTTATACATCGTTTGTCGTCTGTTTGTTTATATTCAGAATTTGACAGTTGACATAACGAAATCATGGCGCCAACAGTGAATAATTCACACAGCGTGTTTTTACAATAAACGAAAAGAAACCGATCCTCATTAGGTGTTTCACAGGTTCCCCGAGGACAAAGAACGGTGAGTACTAACAGTATAATACATGAAAGATGTGTTACTCATGAGTAAGCCCCACTGATAATGGATACAGTATAAGATTAAGTCTAGGCATCCGCAATACATTTTTCTCAAACTTTTTTATTCGGTCATAAAGCTATTGAAATAATGTATTCCTCGGGACCTGACATATTTGTCGTTAGGAAAATTTTTAGTGGTATGTATTATATTTAACTTTGATTTAACTTACAAGTGTATGAATATTTCAGCATGTTTGCACACCTGAGTAGCATTACAGGAGTATACTGCTTCAACATATTATTTTGTTAGTGTTCCTTGTCTACTTATTTTTTTTTATTTCCATAATAAAGACTAACATTTTACAGTATTTGTAAACTGTATTTGTTTGTATTTATATTTTCATGAACATTGAATATCTGTTTACTGTCTGTGTTTTCTATGTTTGCATAATTGCTTTGTCTTATGTTTGCACGATGTATTCAATTCATGAAGAAAACCTTTTTTACTATTATGTTTTCTCATATTTATAATCATATCAGAGTTTATTTTCATGTAATTCATGGTGCAATTTTAGGTTGCTTATATGTTATTTTTTTTTTTTTTACAATTTTTATATGCGCAGTATTATTTACTGTCATTTTTCTTATGTATAATTTATTAAAGTTCCTTTTATGTGATTTTTCTTTCATTTTTGGTTGGCTTGTATGCTACCTTATTTCTATTTCCATCCCCTTTTGATTATTTTTATGTGTGATTCAATTTAGTGAGTTATTTTAATCCTTTTGTTTGAATATCTATACATTTTTTAGTTTATATTACCAAAGAGTTTACATGAGTCCATCATGCATTTCCGTTTCAATAAAAGAAAATTACAATTGTGTTTTATATACACCTAATATCATTCTACAAGGGCCTACAAATTGTAATCAAATGTATGCCTACACATCACATATGACTAAGGTTAACAAATCAGATATATGGTGTTTTACTTTATTCGAAAGTGATATGGTTTAGAATATTTAAAAAGGATTGTAAAATACAACACTTGAAATTGCAAGAAAATCAACTAAATTATAATAGACGTAGCTATTAAGTTACTGAAAAAACAGACTGAGAAACATAAGGATATGTATTCTTAATCTATAAATGTACCTATTCATAAAATTACAATATAGTTATCTAAAATTTAAGAACGTCATAAATATAAGAATAGAATATACTGACGTAGCAATGCAAATTATTTACAATCGAACTCAAATCCTATATTCCCGTAAGGATTACGGCTCTGAATGTTTAACAGCTGACTCAATAGATGGAGCCATTCGTTTTGGATGGGAGTATCTGGCATCTTTTCATAGCACACTCATTTGAGTGCTATTACGCTCAACCTTCCTTTCTTCCTTCAGTATATAGTCTTTGGGTGGGACCTTGGCTGCCTGGTTCCCGCACTGTGACATGACTAGTAAAAGACGACCTGACAGTAGAGCACTTACTTTCCTGATCCTATTCCAATGAATGTTCAGTTTTGAATAATACAATTATTATTATTATTATCATTATTATTATTATTATTATTATTATTATTACCCTGGATGAGAAAGCAGAATACAAGCCCAAGAGCTCCAATAATAGGAGAAGCAGCCCAGTAAGGAAAGTAAATAAGTGAATAATAAACAAACAGTAACAACGTAAAAATATGTTAGTCATATATAAACTATAAAACAGATCAATGAAGCTAGTTACTCAAAATAGATTTTCGCAAATAACCGTAGCGAACAGATAAAATAAAAAAAAAAAAAATTATATGCGCTACTTGGCTGAGGGTATTTTCAGTTAATTTACTTCATCAGAGAGAAGCCAGATATCATCATTTGACCACATTTTCAGAGGAAAAAAAAAAAAACACACACAGAAAATGGCATCACTGCTGACCAGTTCATCATTGTCTGTCGTTGTGCTTCTGTGACGTCATTGGAAAGGGGAATGAGCGATCGGATCCCTTAGTGAACTGTAACGGTTTTGCTTGTTATCTTATTTCTCGCTCTTTCCGACACTGTTAATAAACCAACTTGAATAAACTTGAAAGTTCGTGCCTAATTATGTTTAACTCTTTGCGACGTTCTTGTTCACAAGTCCTAGTATTTAAGCTTTTTGTCTGTTTAATAGAGTTTAGTTGCGTTCACCTGCCATCTCAGTTATCACCTAACTGTATTTGTTATGTATTATTGTAATAATGTACTATATTATTTCAAGTGTTGCAGGTATTGCGCAACATTACATCATATTGCATGAATAAAACATGTTGTGCTATGTACATAAGTGTCATGATTTGTTTTGGTATTAGGATTCAAACATTTGTTGATTACCTCAGAGATAGGATGTAATTCTTTATAGTTTTGTACTGGAGTAGGATTTAAGTCTTTTCAGAGCGATGCTCTTTTGTTTAGCAATGTTTTGGTTTTGTCAGATTGTGTATGACGCTCCACACACACTTAGGAGTCAGCTGTCAAAGAGCCATGTAGTCACATATATCATTAAAGGTGTATTTTAAGAATACCAACGTCTTATTAAATCCCACCAAGAAAAATTGACGACAAAAGATGGGATCAGCTGGGAAATAATTACTAACGATTGTTCATCTATGTTCCAGGTAATTATTATGGTTAATAGAACTTCCTACCAAAGTGATACTCAACAATTGGCGACGAGGATGGGATCAGCTGAGAAATAGTTACTAACAATTGTTCATCTATGTTCCAGGTAATTGTTATGGTTAATAGAACTTCCTACCAAAGTGATACTCAACAATTGGCGACGCCCAGGAGGACGAAAACACGCAGAAGAAACATTGGACCTTATGTAGAAGGACGGCCAGCACAAGAGAAGGTCTTATGTACATTGAGGTACAAGAGGAAAATCGCCCAATGAAGATTGTACAAGCAGCAGAACAAGAATTTCATCAAACAAACAAAACAAGAAAGAGTGAAATTTAAAGTTGGGTAGGCTACAAAACAGGTAGGAAGTAAACTTGTGACTGCAGAACAGTAGCTTAACCTGCTGTAGGTATTAAGGTAAGACTCAAAATGCCTTTTAACATTGAACACCCCGAACGTTTCAGCATCACTGCTGAGCCCAATTCTGTTGCAACACGATGGCAACAGTGGTGTGAGGAATTTAAGATTTATTTAGAAGCATTAGGGAACATGAAGGATGCCCAAAAGAAGGCATTATTACTTCATACAGCAGGTAGGGAAGTTCGGGAAGTGTTTAAGACTTTACAGCCTACAGATGACACAAGTGAAGCTGCAATTAAGGCTCTTACCACATATTTTGTTCCTCAGGTTAATAAATTTTTTGAAAGATACCAGTTTTCAGCGCAGGCTTGTCAGAAAGAAAATGAAAGTTTAGATGCATTTGTGACTAGACTAAAGAATTTAGCCTTTTCATGTGAATTTCTTGAGTTAGAAAATGTTATCATAGATCAAGTGATTGCACATTGCACATCACAAGAGCTAAGAGAGAAATTATTGCAAGATAAAGATTTAACATTAGAAAAGGTATTGATAACAGGCAGAGCTTTAGAAACATCAAATAGGCAAAGTAACATAATAGGTAGTTCTACAAGCAATAAAATGGAAAATTCTAAAATTAATACAGTAGGTTCTAAGTGGAAAACCAATGAGAATCAGAGAAGAAATATGTCAAAGCCTAGTCATAGAAAAGTGCCTAACACTAATGTTCATAAATATCAGAGTCAGGCTTATACACAGAAACAACAGGAAAAACCCAAGTGTTTTAGGTGTGGTAAAACTGATCATCTTACATATGAAGCAAAGAAATGCCCTGCTACTGGACAGACATGCCAGAATTGCAGAAAGATGGGTAATTTTGCAACTGCTTGTAGATTCCCTAAACAGTACACAAAGAAAATAAATGCTACAGTGGATACTATTGGTCAAGAGAATAATGCGGAAAATGTTCATGATAATCAGGTTAGGACAGAAACTGATTTTGCGTTTCGCATTAATTCCGTCAACAAAGGTGCAAAGAAACATATCATGGTAGAAGTAATCATAAATGGTAAACCAATTTTGATGCAAGTTGACACAGCAGCCGATGTATCAATTATGTCTGAGAACACGGCTAAAAGCATTCCTAATTTGTTATTAGAAGGTATGAATAGAGTTTTGAAAGGTTATAATGGTTTTGATATTCAGGTGATAGGTGCTTCGAACGTAGAAGTACAGTATTAAGAACAGAAATTAGAGAGAATGCCATTAACAGTAGTAAAAGGTAATGGACAAACTTTGCTAGGTTTAGATTGGCTACAGTATTTGAAGTTAGATTGGCCTAGTATTTTGAAGGTTACAGGTAGACAAGATGAAAACAAAAATGAAATATCTATGGATAATATCATATCAGAGTTTCAAGACGTATTTGAAGATAAAATAGGTACAGTAAAGAACGCAAAGGCAATTTTAGTTTTGAAACCTGACAGTTCTCCTAGATTTTTTGCTCCCAGACCAGTACCGTATGCATTGAAAAGTGCAGTTGAAACATAAATCATGAGATTAGAAAATGAAGGTTCCTGGGAAAGGGTTACATATTCAGATTGGGCTACGCCATTAGTTCCTATTGTGAAGGAAAGTGGACAGGTTAGGTTATGTGGAAATTACAAAGTAACGTTAAATTCACAACTGCAAGTAGCTCAACATCCCTTACCAAATCCGAAAGACATGTTTGCAACTATGTCAGGATGCAGTGTTTTTTCTAAATTAGATTTAAGACAAGCATTTCAACAGCTTCCCATGGATGAAACTTCACAAGAATTATGTACAGTAAATACATCCTTAGGTTTGTTTAGACCAAAGAGATTACCTTATGGAGTTGCAAGTAGTCCAGCTATATGGCAACGAACTATGGATAAGATTTTTTCAGGAATGCAAGGAGTATTCATTTTTATGGATGATATTTTTATTTCTGGTAAAGACACAAGAGAACATAGAGAAAGATTGCGAACAGTTCTGAAGAAGTTGAAAGAACACAATATTAGAGCAAATAAGAACAAATGTATTTTAGAAGTTGATTCAGTGGAATACTTGGGTTTTGTAATAAATGGCAAAGGTATTCACAAAATTAAAGAGAAACTTAGAGAAGTAGTTAGATAAAATGAGTCAAATATTAACCAAGATGGTCCAACATCCAATGTAGATTCAGAATCAATTCATGTACAAGTACAAGATGAGGTTAAAGTGCTTCCTAATAGGATTAACAGAGGAAAGCCCCCTGAGAGATTAAATTTATGAAGATTTTTACAATGCCAAATTAAGGGGGAGAAGACTGTTATGTATTATTGTAATAATGTACTATATTATTTCAAGTGTTGCAGGTATTGCGCAACATTACATCATATTGCATGAATAAAACCTGTTATCCTTTGTACATAAGTGTAATGATTTGTTTTGGTATTAGGATTCAAACATTTGTTGATTACCTCAGAGATAGGATGTAATTCTTTATATTTTTGTACTGGAGTAGGATTTAAGTCTTTTCAGAGCGATGCTCTTTTGTTTAGCAATGTTTTGGTTTTGTCAGATTGTATATGACGCTCCACACACACTTAGGAGTCAGCTGTCAAAGAGCCATGTAGTCACATATATCATTAAAGGTTTATTTTAAGAATACAAACGTCTTATTAAATCCCACCAAGAAAAATTGACGACAAAAGATGGGATCAGCTGAGAAATAATTACTAACAATTGTTCATCTATTTTCCAGGTAATTATTATGATTAATAGAACTTCCTACCAAAGTGATTCTCAACAGTATTCATGAAGAAAAGGATATGCTTATACTTGCAAAATATGAAGGAAATCCTTCTACTTGTATTCATAAATATTTCAAGCAAAAGCTTCTACTTTTAGAGCAAAAGCATATCCTTATAATCACATAAAAGTAAATGGTTATACATAAAGAAGACCCTTTACTTCATATAAACAGCATATGCTTCGAAAAAGCTGAGTCTGGTCAGTAGCAGACTGCAGTTCGAAGAGAAAGGTTGTTCTGTCCGATTCTTAGCACGATGGCAGATTTTGTGGATGTGAGGCATGTTAAACAATACATGCCCCGTTTACCCACACTTGATCGTGATTTCAAGATGTTATTCCGTTTTGAAGAACAAAATGTACAGTGGCTTGCGGACAGATTTTTATGCACCGATGAAGAAACTCGGGGAGGCGCCTTGTCATCTATCCATAGAATGAAGATATGTTTGCATTACCTCAGTGTTCCTGGCTATCAAAAAGGTATCGGTCAAGAACTTGTTGCTAGCCAGGCAATGGTATCACGGACTTTGAATACAGTAGTTCCATAATTTCTAATGCGAATGAATGGATAAAGTTTCCAGCTACCAACAGAGAAATAGTAGAAGCAAAACAGTTATGGCAAAGGAGGTATAAGTTCCCGACAGCTATTGGTGTCCTAGATTGTACGCACGTTGGGAAACTGAAACCAAAGCTGCATGGAGATGAGTACATTAATCGAAAAGGCAAGTCTTCTCTGAATGTTCAAGCCACTTGTGATGCCAAAGAAATGTTCACTAGTGTTGATGTTAGTTGGCCTGGATCCGTGCACGACTCAAGGATATGAAGAAATTCACAAGTCTGTTTACAATTAAGAACTAAAGCTAATGTTGTGCTACTTGGTGATGACGGATATGGGATAGAGCCAAGTCTCATGACTCCATATCGAAATCCTACATCTCCTGCTGAGGTAAAATATAACAAGCTTTTCAAAAAAGAGAGAGTAATAATTGAACAATGCTTTGGCCCACTGAAACGTCGATTTCCTATCTTACAATACGTTTGTCGCGTGAAGTTGGAAAACGTACCGAAAATAATCGTTACCTGTGTCGTGCTCCATAACATTGCAAAAACTTTAGGTGATCCTGACTTCAAGCCAGCTGAAGAGATACCAGAAGAAGATCAAGAAAACCATGACAACAATCGTGATGAACTAGCTCTTCGCCAACAGGGACAGGAAACCAGGAACAACTTGAGCATTGTAATATACAACTTTAATGATTAAAAATAATGTTACAGCTTACAAGGCATTTCTTAACCAAAATCGCTATTTATGAAATTAATGAAGTCACATTTTTGGAAAAATGAAATGACATTTTATGTTTAAACTAAAATAAAATTAACTCAAATAATAGTTTTTTTCTGTTTAAACTAAAAAAAAAAAACTTAACTCAAATAACAGTTTGGTTCTATTTAAACTAAAAAAAACTTAACTCAAATAACAGTTTTTTTCTGTTTAAACTAAAAAAATAATTCAAATAACAGTTTTGACTTTATACTGAAAAAAAAAAAATAACTCAAATAACACCTTTTGATGAAGTATTTTTTTTTTGGCAACATAAAATACGTTTGATTTCCGTCAGAAACAGTTTTTGGTGTTGATTTCTCAGGCTGCTGCATCATTTCCAACTTCTTTTCATAGTATTGTTGTTGCACTACACTTGTTTTATACTGCTGCGTTGCAGTTCTTTAGTTGCCATTTTTCTTGTTTTATCTGTTTCATACTTCTCTGTCGCTAAATTCTTCTTTGGCGGCAATGGTTGAACATCATTGGGACTACTACATGACTGCTCATGAGTTGCTTCACTCTAGCTTTGCTGTAGAATTGGTTCATTTCCTCTTTTCCGAGAAGAATCTCCTTCTTGAATAACAATCTGCATGTCTCCTCGAATTTTTTCAATCGTTTGATTCGTGTCACCTTCCATAGCCATTAACATACTCTTCTCCTAGTCTAATAATTTGATTGCTCTATTTCCTGTTCTTTTCAAATCCGTTTTACGCTTCAGCCTTGTTTTCATATTGTTTACTTTTCAATAAACCTTTGGTGTCCAGCGGCTTTCCAAACGTTGCTTCATATTTCTTAATAAGATTTTCAATTGTTTCATCCTTCTTACGTTTTAGGTTGAGTACTTGTGATTTTTCCAAAATGACAGGAGCAGCGGAAACTTGTTCAGAAATGAATTGCAGTTCGTTATTAGGATTTGTTGCTCTTTCATTATCACTTTCGCTATCTGCATTTTCACTAATACGAAAGCCTACAAAGAACGATAGAATGGTAAGAGCTTTTAAGCAACCTAATAAAGTGATCCGTACAAACTGAAGTCCCACTGAGTATTGCATAATTATATCAAGTGAGGGATGCCGGGATAACACTTCCTACTACGTTCGAACATGTAACTCAGTGCTCCCTAAACAAGAATCAACCTGTTAAAGATCTGCCCTTTATTGGTGGAACGTTTAAGCCCATTCAAGAGCTTTGGTACGGCAAATTATAGGAAGAGAAACAAAATCTAGTACACACACACAGTAATATCTGATGAAATTAACAAGACTACCTATTTAGCTCAGAAAATGTAACAACAATCACAACACCTTCAGTCAACAACTGCCAACGCATTGTCACAACACCATACTGGGGCCAACAAAACCTTCACAACAGCAAGTACTCGCCTCACCTTGCCAGTACAGGCAGACTTAAACCGCAGGAGACGAGTAATATCATGTAACAATAATTATAGAGTCTTAACACCTTAATAAGACTAATAGAAACTTCACAACATCAAATAATCAAGTAAACCTGCAAAATAAAGACGAAATCAAACAGCAGCGGGCAATTAACACACATTTTCAATAGCCATCATGCACCTTCACCTGTTGCCTCACTTCTTTCCTCTCCCTACGCTAATTAAAGGACAGATACACATGAACAGACACTCCTACCAGCCTCCTACTTCACTCACACACCTGGCAATGATGTATAATCAACATACTCACCAGGATTGAAGGAAATAAAGGTGAAACAAGAGTAACAGCAGCCTTCGACATACCCCTCGCCTGGCTGCCCTCGAGAAAGATGGTGAGAAGCAGGTTTGGTGCGCATATCTACTTCTTTCTTCCTCCTCCTCCTACTCTTTCATCCTCTTCCTCCTCCTCAAGGCGGAAAAATAATATGTATCCGCTGAGGGTGGATGTATGCTTATTAATTTTAGTTTCTTCCGCCGCCGCTGCTTTTCCGTCCGATAGATGTCGCCAGCGAGGCTTTTGGGATGCCGCGGCAGCGTCTGTGTTTTTTTCTGATGCGTAAACTTAATTAAATACAAGTAAAAACAGTGCATTAAAACGTATTATAAATACTAAACTCTTTCTTATCTTGACAGCACAAATGATATCTTACAAGTTCCAACATATAACTAAGCGCTCCCGAAACACAAGTCAACCTTTTACTTCTGTTTGGAGGATATCCTCGCAAGTAAAAGGCAATCATTATGAATATGGAAAGAAAGATTTGCTCATACTTCTACATTTTGCTTCAGGGAATTACCTTGTACTTCTACCTTATGCTTACAAGGATATCTTTCATTTTCATGAATACCTCCCAATTGTGACCACCGGCGTCACCAGCTCATGTATATACCACAAATGTTTTAAACACGCTCGTACAGCAGTAAAAAGATTGTTAATGATTTCAGAGATACGGCGTGATGAGAGTTTCAAAAACTCTTTAAACGTTCCGTCTACAATATGGAATGGTGATATAATGAAAATAAACAACATATTTAATCGGCCATTTTTTTAATGCAAGGCCTATGTTGCCATATATACAATGCAATACTCTATAATAATAATAATAATAATAATAATAATAATAATAATAATAATAATAATAATAATTATTATTATTATTATTATTATTATTATTATTATTATTATTATTATTATTATTATTATTATTATTATTATTATTATTATTATGCAGTTCCAATAATAGATTAGTATTTTACAGTTAAGTAAGAAGGATATTAGGAGTTAAATGGCAGTACAGGATTAGAAATGAAACAATAAGAGAGATTACTCGAGTACCATGTGTGGATGAGATCATGATGAGAGGTAGATGGAGATGGTTTTGGCATGCTCTTCGCACACCCCAAGAGTGATGAGTTCGCCAAACTAACTGGGCTCCCCAAGGCACTAGAAGAATTGGAAGACCCAGGCCTACATGGCTTAAGAATATAAAGCACGAAGTAAGAAATGATGAATGGGGAATGAATGGAATTAAAGACTCAAGACAGAGACGGCAGGTAAAATCTAACCGAAGCCCTTTGCGTCAATATTCGTAGGAGAAGATGATGACAATGATGATGACGAAGTATGTAAGGAAATGCCAT
>NW_027169954.1:105000-107500 GCF_036898095.1 Palaemon carinicauda | reverse complement strand
CAGAGTCAATGCTAGAACACGAGCGTCTGTGTGTAATTTCATTTGACGAGTGGAGTGTTGCACAAATTCAGAGTTACGATAAAGGCGCGGACACTTTGTATGATCGTAAATCCAAAGTACAATGGGCAATGATCAGAGGACTTACGGCTTCCTGGAAACAAATTATTTATCATAATTTCGACACTAACATGGAAAAAGATCTCCTTTTTATATTGATTATTCGGGTTGAGAAAGCTGGGTTTCCTGTAGTAGCCATGTTAGTGACTCAAGATCAACAAATATCAGTTTGTAGAATTCCTTAGGCATTGATATAGACAATTTTGCATTTGTTAACCCGGTAGATGATAACAAAGAAATCCATGTGTTTGCCGATGCACCGCACCTGATAGAACTCATTAGGAATAATTTTCTTGATCATGGATTTGTGTTGTCGGGAGATATGTTTGCTCTTTGTAGTTCAGTCAGGGAGTTAATTATAAAAAACAAAAGTGATCTACGGACAGCACATAAACTCTCTGAAAAGCACATCAATGTTTCAGTTATGCAACGCATGAATGTTAAAAAAGCGGTCCAATTACTGTCCAAAACAACATATAAATGCCTTCAGTACTTAGGTAACAAAGGTCTGCTTGAAGATAAGCATTGGAAAACCACAGCTCAGTTTATATATCGTGTGGATACCTGGTTCCATTTATTCAATTCCCGAGTACCTCGTGATAGGAAGCTATCAAGAAATGTTTATGGGATGAATCTGGACCTACAAAATAAAACGTTGCAAGATATGATTCGAGTATCTAAAGATATGAAAGTAATTAAAAGCTCTATCCTTTCCAAAAAGACTTAATTATATCATGCAATTCTCTAATGAAGCTGCTGAAAATGGTCAAAGCTAAATTTGATACATCATATATTCTCACTTATAGGCTAAATCAAGATGGTCTTGAACACTTTTTTGGCTGCATAAGACAGATGGGTGCATGCCATCAACACCCATCACCCGTCGCATTTAAGCACAGAGACAGATCCCACGTTCTAAGAAAAGACAGCAAACTGTTAGGATCAAACTGCAACGTTAAAAGTGATATGATGACGTCAGGCTCATTTTCCAGTTTTCCTGTTGTAGATGGAGAAACTTCTATCCAAAAAGACCTGAGTCTATTGGCAATGCTGTTTTGTTTACCAGTGGAATTTGTTAATGATTTGCAAAATGAGGAATATGTAGAATTTGACACTGAAAAAGAAGCATTAAGGATAGCGATGGAAGATGGACGCTTACAATACGTAGGTGGGTATATAGCTCGTAAGTTTCCTGAATATGAATTCCTTGGAACTGCAGCGATGAAGGGAGATGGCACGTGGATTGGTGCCATAAGTGCAAGAGATGGAAAACTAATGCAACCAAGCGAAGAATTTTTGGTGCATTTAAAAACGATGGAAAAAAATTTTCTTTGTCATCATGGGGAAAAATATCTAAAACCTGGAAAAGGAGCGACAGATAAATTGACTGATTTAATTAGCGAGTGTTTTAAAAGCAATGATATCCCATTACCATACGAAGCGATTAAATTTTTTGTTAGATGTCGTACATTTTTTAGAATTCGTGTTTTAAATAGGAATATTAGTTCATCAAGAAAAGCGCAGAATAAAATGAAAAAGCTCGCAACGTGATATAGAACATAACTGAAATATATATTGTGTATATATCATTATTTATTTTATGAATTTAAACTGTTTGTTGCTCGACATATTTCAGTTATTTACATCATCAAATATTTGTTTGGTTGTTTGAGTGTAATAAAGTTATGTATTTGTAATCTTACTTTTATTATCCTAAAAGAATAAAATATAAATCTTCGAAAAGATTGATAAATTCAAAGCAGAAAGCATGGTTGCTTTATATTCTTTTGTAAGTTCCACAGCCTCTCAGCCACGGTTAAGTCTGAGTGACGTCATCGCTCTGACCGACCCGACTCCCACCATCCGGCTACCTGCACACTAAGGTGGCCTGAGAAGACCTCTTATATCTATAGACCTTGTTTGAATGCACCCTTATTGGTTTGTACCGAGGAAGAGTAACCTACCGCAGAAAAGGAGAGCCCCTTTTCTCAATAGGTCTCTTGAATGTACACATGAACAGGTCTTGCAAAATATACCACGGTCCAGTAATGGAGCTGAAGGTTTCCATTGTGCTCTACGATCGTCATTAGCAAGCATACGCCCTAATCTTTGGAAACTTGGCGCCGCATTGTAAAAGGAAGAACGCCTGACTCGAATAAAAAATTCACATTACTCGAAGGGATCTCAACAATCAAAAAAATAAATAAAAAAGTATTAATGCCAGACTAAGACACCTTTTCGATTGTTTCAATATCAACAATAGTTAGAAGTTTCTAAGAGGTGTTGCATATAACCTTCATTAAATTAAATTTTTCTCAAATTTTTCATAATTTTTACTATTTTTATATTTCGTATTGGAGATGTGTTTTTTAAATATATATTC
>NW_027169954.1:92500-97500 GCF_036898095.1 Palaemon carinicauda | reverse complement strand
TCAGGCCTTTCAAGCCTTCCGCAACAGCAAGGGTTCAGCAAATGTATACGGTAGGTATTCTACCCCCTTAGCAAATCTACTTATTTACCACTGCTCATCCACACTTTATATTCTGTTAAGTAATCGTTTAAAACACTATAAAGAATCGGCACACACATGGAAAAATAAGTTTCCAGTGTATGGTCAGACCGGAAGTCTGCAATGCCTTCTCCTTCACAAAATAGTTGATAATCAAATTGACCAGGTATCAGCTTTTATATATATATATATATATATATATATATATATATATATATATATATATATATATATATATATATATATATATATATATATATATATATATATATATGTGTGTGTGTGTGTGTATATATATATATATATATATATATATATATATATATATATATATATATATATATATATATATATATATGTGTGTGTGTATATATATATATATATATATATATATATATATATATATATATGTGTGTGTGTATATATATATATATATATATATATATATATATATATATATATATATATATATGTGTGTGTGTGTGTGTGTATATATATATATATATATATATATATATATATATATATATATATATATATATATATATATATATATATATATATATATATATATATATATATATATATATATATACATTTCTCAAAAAGGACAGGGAAATAGTTAGTTCTGGATATCCATTTATTAAAAATCTCGACGTTTCGTGATCGTCATTATCACATAACCCAGGGCTGCTAATAGGAAGTAAATATATAACATTAAGAAACAGTAATATACAAATATAGGCCTATATACAAAGTGAAAATTGGTAAAAAAAAAAAAAAAAAAAAAAAAAAAAAAAAAAAAAATCGAGTAAAAATATTCATAAAACAGAAGTGGAACCAACCTCGCATTAGCGCAAATAGAAACTGAATGGCATTAGCAACTACAGAACAAAACAAAGAAACCTATGACAAGTACAATTGAATGGAGGAAACTTGGGTGTTTAACGATGGAACCAGTCTTTTAATCAAAATTGACTCCAGAATCGGCAAGTCGTGGGAATTAGATACTTGCCCTACAATGCTACAATCTTTATTGTCAATATTTATTTTGCACATTTTGGTATGATTGCGAATATTTAAATTTTCTGGGTTGGATATTCTGCAACCTGTTCGAAAACTAACACCTCTATGAAAGTCAATTCTGACCTTCAACAACCTCTTGGTAGATCCTACGTAGGTCCCGGGGTTACACTTTGGGCAAATATATCGATCCTCAAAATGAAAAATCGAGCCAACTGTGAGAGGATTCTTAGGAATTAAATTTACTACAACAGCTGGAAAATGTTGTTGTATAATTTTAGTATACTTCTGTCTAAAGGAATCATCATGAATAATTTGTTGAGATGCTTAAAAAATAATCTAGTCGGAAAACAGTTTTTCTTAAAATAATCACATAAATAAAGTACTTCTGTATGAAAACATTCCCAACTAGAAGTAAGTAGGAATGCTCTGTAGAGAAGAGTAAAAATAGAGTTTAATTTAAAATTATAAAAAAAAGAGCTATAAAAATTCGAACCTTATCCGGTAAAAGTCTTTTTTTCTAAAAACCGTGGTATTAAAACCATCTCTCTCTCTAGATACTAACACATCTAAAAAATGTAATTTATTTCCTTCCTCCTTTTCTATTGTGAACTTTATATTATTGTGCTGTGAATTGGCAAAATTCATGAAGGAGTCAGCACAGAATTCATTTCTGAATAAAGCGAAGGTGTCATCAACATATCTGACATAAAACAGTGGATGGTATCTCAAAGGGCAATTTTCAAGCATGGTCTCCTCCAGGGAGCACATAAAAATGTTAGCAAAAGTGGGTCCCAGAGGGGATTATTTTAAGAAAAACTCTTTCCCGACTAAATTATTTTTTAAGCATCTTAACAAAATATAAAATAATAAATTGGCTCAGACTCAAAAAGTAACAACAGTACCCAAACTCAAATTTTATGCGAGCTTTCCTTTTATTCATGATGATTCCTTTAGACAGAAGTGTACTAAAATTATACAACAACATTTTCCAGCTGTTGTAGTAAATTTAATTCCTAAGAATCCTCTCACAGTTGGCTCGATTTTTCATTTTAAGGATCGATTGAGCCCTTCGATGTCCTCTGGTGTAGTTTATCAATATATTTGCCCAAAGTGTAACTCTGGGACCTACGTAGGATCTACCAAGAGGTTGTTGAAGGTTAGAATTGACTTTCATAGAGGTGTTAGTTTTCGAACAGGTTGCAGAATATCCAACCCAGAACATTCAAATATTCGCAATCATACCAAAATGTGCAAAATAAATATTGACAATAAAGATTGTAGCATTATAGGGCAAGTATCTAATTCCCACGACTTGCCGATTCTGGAGTCAATTTTGATTAAAAGACTGGTTCCATCGTTAAACACCCAAGTTTCCTCCATTCAATTGTACTTGTCATAGGTTTCTTTGTTTTGTTCGGAAGTTGCTAATGCCATTCAGTTTCTATTTGCGCTAATGCGAGGTTGGTTCCACTTCTGTTTTATGAATATTTTTACTTGAATTTTTTTTTTTTTTTTTTTACCAATTTTCACTTTGTATATATATTTGTAAATTACTGTTTCTTAATGTTATATATTTATCTCCTATTTGCAGCCCCGGATTATGTGATAATGACGATCACGAAACGTTGGGATTTTTAATAAATGGATATCTAGAACTACCTATTTCCCTGTCCTTTTTGAGAAATGTATGATACTGGCTGCCGCCACCATCTCTGGTGATATATATATATATATATATATATATATATATATATATATATATATATATATATATATATATATATATATGTATATATATATATATATATATATATATATATATATATATATATATAAATATATATACATACATATATATATATATATATATATATATATATATATATATATATATATATATATATATATATATATATATATTTATATATATATATATATATATATATATATATATATATATATATATATATATATATATATATATATATATATATACAGTATATATATATATACAGTATATATATATATATATATATATATATATATATATATATATATATATATATATATATGTATGTATATATAGTATATATATATATATATATATATATATATATATATATATATATATATATATATATATATATATATATATATATATTTATATATATATATATATTTCCTTTCCTGTGATGTAAACATATGGCCTCATATGCTGGGGTTTATAGCATTTGGGTAAATGTTTATTTTTCACTCAATTAGCGGTTGCATAAAAATTATATACATGATCTCAAGGTAGCACTCATAATAAAATACGATATTTTTTTCACTGATTATTTTTTCCTTTACAATTTGCTTTTTTGATAGAAAAAGAAATTACGAGGAAACAGAAAGGTTCGAAGCAAATTTTCTTTTCACTCATGATTCTGGGTAATCTTAAATGCATATTCAATTTACCCTTATGATCTAAACTAATTTGGCATGAACCATTATGATATTTTAAAAGATATAAGTGGCCAAGTTGAAATTTTTCAAATTGTTCCAATAACATACATGATTTTGTCTATATATTTTACACCCAAAGACCAATTATATTCTTTTCCTATCTCCTTTAAAGCACTTGGCTTCTTCTTGAGACGATAGCACCGCAGATAACCGGTATTATAATTCATGGTTATGTTGTAGATCATGGGACACGAAACCGTCATCCGTCTGACTAATGATCCTTTGAAATAACCAACACTTGTTGAACGTCTTGCGTTTCGTATTTCAGTCATTTTGAAGCTTTTCGTTTCATATTCTCTTTTCGTTTTGAATTTTCAGTTAGCTTTGATAAAAGATCTATAACAGAATGTTGACCAAAAGAATGAAGCCTTTTTACGATAATTTTAGGTAATGTAGCATTAATTAAGTCTATGGAAATTCTGAATTGATAAATATTGTTGTACATGAATTCTTGTATAAGGCTCCATGTCCAAGGCATTCCTAATGGATATTATGTACAGTATGTCAGATGTAAAAAGTAAAATTTGTTAGTTATTAATCCATGTCGTAAGAATTAGACTAATTGCTAGCATTAGTTCTTTGTGGTTGCTCAGTTAAAAACGTCCCTGCCTGGCGATCGCCCGACTTGAATTCGAGTTACGCTCAAACTCAATAGTTTCTTGTAGTGTCGGCAACATCCTTGTCTTGTTAGCTAAGGAGGGGGATGTGAGGGAGCATATAGATCTACTTGCTAAGTTATTAGCAAGCATTGCCTTACCCTCCCTGATCCTAGTTTCGGTGGAGACGGTGTTTGGGAGCTGATTGTATGTACAGGAGGCTATATATGGTTGGTCTCTATGACACTGTCGTGCTAGCTAGGACATTGGCCCTGTCCCTGAACTCTGCCATTCATGAGGAGTCTTTAATCCATTAAACCTTTAAACATGGTGCTCGAAAGATTGAGATAAAGAGTATACCTACATTCGTAGCAGTGTAAGAATAATCTTTGGGTAAGGAGAACTTTATATTAGAAGTACTGAAGATTTATGATGAAGGAACAATACAATAAACTCTTAACAAAGACGTGTAAAGAAGATTGGTTCCAAAAATGCTTTGCTTCTAAAGGAAAACTTCTAATATCTCTGCTCGGAAAAGAGAAAGAAATCGGTTAAAGAGTTTACTTGATTTTAGTCTAGCAGAGGAAAGAAAGCAAGAGGAAAGATTCAAGACGTAGAGAAGGTGAGACCATCTCATTATTTGGCTAAAGAAAATTCAAAGACAGACGGGATTTGAAGTGAAATAGATATACATAACGTACCAATAAATCAAATAAAGATAGCTGAATACGGTACGAATAACATTAATTGCTTATGGGCTAATATTATATAATAGAGATCATATGATACTTAATT
>NW_027169954.1:47500-65000 GCF_036898095.1 Palaemon carinicauda | reverse complement strand
CTTATCAGTGCGAGGGGACATGTACCAACCGTGTGTTACACGATCATACATAGTAATAACATTTAATTTTTTGTATATATTGTGCTTGTATCTTCACTCTCCCCTCGCACTGATAAGGACCTGAAATAACATGTCTGTTTTTCTCACCGTTAACTGTTAACCGGTGCGTTGGTCATTTGAACATGAAATTGCCTGTTATGTTTTTTATGCCCCCTTTTTTTTTGGGGGGGGAGAACATAACATGCAATTTCATGTTCAACCGACCACCGCACCAGTTAACAGTTAACAGTGAGAAAAACAGACATGTTATTTTAGGCCCCTATCTGTACGAGGCGAGAGCGAAGATGCAAGCATAATACAAAAAAAGGAAATGTCATTACTATGTACGATCGTGTGACACAAGGTTGATACATGAGAAGGTATGTTTTAAGGGCATCATACGCTACTGGGGTGTCTCCTTGATCCCAAAGCCAGTCGGATAATTCCAGGAAGGTGTCCTGGGGTATCGCCGCGAGAACATAATCTGCTTTGGTGGATGAGCGAGTCACGCCCTTGATGCGGAACTGGACTTCTGCGTGCTGAAACCAAGCAAACGCCTCTCAGGAGGCAAACGATAAAAATTTCAAGGGAGCGGCGCCAGCTTACATGGAGTTCGCCATAGTACCAACAATGGAGGGACTGATGGCGGGGGTGGAAGGCGGGAGGAGCGAGTCGACTTGCGGGGTTACTAATGTAACGAGCCGAGAGACGGTTGTGACTTAAAGGCAGGATGAAAACAACTGAGTAACTTTATTACAGAACATTCGTTTATATATACATAAAATCCAGGCAAAAAGGGCTTAAAAAAATAACAGACAATTTCATGTTCAACCGACCAACGCCCCGGTTAACAATTAATGATGAGAAAAACAGACATGTTATTTGAGGTCCTTACCATTGCAAGGGGAGAGTGAAGATACAAGCATAATATATAAAAGAATTAAATGTACATACTATATACGATCGTGTGACACACGGTTGGTACAACACCTATCACCCTCGACATGCCAGGAGTAAAATAAACTACAGGCAACACATACAACAAAAGTCAACTTTCTAGTGGGGTCTCTGAAGTTTGCATATAAATCTTATATATGACCTACCTAGGGTATTCCAAATACCTAGGGAATATGTCGCCTTGCTTTTGATATAAATAACAGTATACACATTCGCAAGAAAATACCAGTTATGGCAGGAGGGTGCATCTTGCTGATAGAAAGTCGTGAAAAAGTAAATTCTTGTGTGAGAAGGAAGAAGGAATAGGGTAAGGCACATATATATATATATATGTATATATTTATATATATATATATATATATATATATATATATATATATATATATATATATATATATATATATATATATATATATATATATATATATATATATATGTGTGTGTGTGTGTGTGTATACCAAAATATATATATATATATATATATATATATATATATATATATATATATATATATATATATATATATATATATATATATATATATATATAGATAGATAGATAGATAGATAGATAGATAGATAGATATATGTATATATATATATATATATATATATATATATATACATATATATATATATATATGGATAAAAGTCAACACAATATCGGGTTAAAAAAAAATCTATCGCATACAAGGACTGAACCCTATCCCCTTCAAATGAAAGGCCAGGTCGCACCCAATCATGCCACCAGAGGCTCAAAAGAAGTCAGGACCTAACTGTTACCTCCAATTCAGGATTTACCTGGCGAGATATCAGTCTATTACCAGCGTGTTTTTCCCAACTTCCTAGCCCACTAGGGGACACAATTGATAGCTTTTAATTCAAATTACCCATAATGAGTCAATATGGATAAAAGTGAACACAATATAATGATAAAACAGAAATAAATTTCTACCTCATATTGAGATCGAACCTTAGCTCATTCAAAAGAAAGGCAAGGTCGCTTCCTACCATGCCACCAAAAGCTCAAAAGAATTCGAAATGTAAGTGGTAACTGCAATTCAGGAATTACCTAGCGAGACATCAGTCTCTTACCAGCGAGTTTCCCCAACTTCCCAGCCCACCAGGGGACACAATTGGTAGTTTTTAATTCAAAATCCCTCCATTGAATCATTATGGATGAAAGTCAACACAATAACGTGCTCAAATAGAAATAAATTTCTATCTCATAGTAGGATCAAACCCTAGCCCCTTTAAATGAGAGTGAAGGTCGCTTCCAACCATGCCGCCAGAGGCTCAAAAGAGGTCAAAACCTAACTGCTAACTGCAACTACAATTGCAGTTAGCATTATTATTATAATTTTAAGCTAAGCTACAGCCTTGATTGAAAAAGCAGAATGCCTATTGCCCAAAGGAGCCAACAGGGAAAATAACTTAGTTAGGAACGTAAAAAAAGTGAATAGCAAATATACAATATGAGTTATAAATAAAAGATGTAAAATACTTCGAAATCAACAAGAATGTCAAAATAGACCAGTAATATTTGAACTATCAACCAAGGACCAGGCCTTTCATATTCATCTGTTTCTAGAAATTTCCTTAATTTCACATGTTTTTCAAGGTCTGCTTTTGTGAATTCGGGAATTATTGCATTCTTGTTCCTCTAGTGTGATATACAAAACGACAAATTTAGAAGTGTATCAGACTTTATAAATTTGTCTATTGCATTATTGAATAAAAATAGGTTAGGTGAACAGGATTATTTTCAATGGAACAATCATTATCATGATTATTAGTAGTAAGTGTTTGGGTGTATCATTATACAGTAGTTAAGTTCACTTATCATTAGATAGTTTCGAAAATAACACTAGAAAGTATTTACCCTCTTTGGATCTTAAGCCATGTATGACTATATCATTTGAAAGGAAGGTTTTTTCATTTAAGGGTAGTTTTTATTATGATTCATTACGATTTTATGCTCTAATTTTCCACAAATTGAAATAAGTCAATATAAAAACAAGGAAGTGTGTTGCAATTGAATTATCAAAATAAAGCCTTCGTTTTGGGTTTTCTTACTTAGATAATACCAATATGTAGGTCTTCAGTGTATCCACGAGTATTATCATATCCGTAGACCGTACATAATGTTCCTGTTTATCATTTATTATATCATTGTTAGACATTTCTACTTACAGAGAGTACTATATTTACAAATAAATTCAATCAGAACATTTTATCTCCAAAGGAATGTTATTGATCAGATCCATTTGAGCATCTCTCTCTCTCTCTCTCTCTCTCTCTCTCTCTCTCTCTCTCTCTCTCTCTCTCTCTCTCTCTCTCTCTCTCTCTATAAGTAATGCAATGGCACTGTTCCAATATCATGATAGCAATCAGAATCCCAGATGTTTCATTTGATGGCTTAGGAGCAAGGTAACAGGAATATCGTAGCATCATTCGATATCAATATTGGCGAGTATTGTCATTTGGTCATATTAGTAGTCGATTAGTACTATTATGTTATTGATTTGAATGTTATAAAATATGCAGTAAACTTCCAAATATCTTCCAAATAGCTTCTAATTAGATGTTCCAGTATTTCTTTTTTTTTTTTTTTTCATTAATAATGTTTACTATTAGTATTCAGAAAACGGGTTGTTAGAGTTGCAATGATATTTTTGGCATTGAAAATATCCTTAACCACTATATAATAATAATAATAATAATAATAATAATAATAATAATAATAATAATAATAATAATAATAATAATAATAATCATCATCATCATCATCTCCTCCTACGCCGCTGGATACAAAGGGCCTAAGTTAGATTTCGTCAGCCGTTTCTATGTTGAGCTTTTGATTCAATACATCGCCAATCATTATCTCTTATTTTCAGCGTCATAGTCCTCAGCCATGTAGGCTTTGGTCTTCTAACTCTTCTGGTACCTTGTGGAGTAGAGCTGAACGTTTGGTGAACTAATCTCTCTTGGGGAGTTCAAAGAACATGCCTGAACCCCTCATCATGATCTCATCCACATATTGCGCTCTAGTAATCACTCTTATAGATTCAATTTTAATCCTGTCCTGCCATTTAACTCCTAATACCCTTCTTAGTGTTTTGTTCAGATATCTACCAAATCTATTTGAGATTGTTTCATTATCATACCATGACTCATGTCCATACAGTAACGCCGATGTGATTTCTCTAATTTCAGACGATTTGGTTTCAAGATTCTGCTCAACCTAGCCATAGTCTGATTTGCTTTTATCAATCTTTCGCCAAACTTTAGTTCTAAAAACCATATATTAGAGATCATAGTTCCTAAATGCTTATATGATTCTACCACATTAGTCATTTCTCCATCCAATGATATCTCATATTTCATTGCATACTCCGTCCTCATCATCTCTGTCTTTCTTCTATCTATCTTCAGCCCAACTTCACGTGATATTTAATGGATTCTCGTAAACAAGCATTGCAAATCCTCTGGTGTTCTGCTAACAAGGACAGCATCATCAGCACACTGTAGATCTGCAAAATTCTTATCGCCAATTGAGTCCAATACTTCTCCACTCTCTCTGACTGTTTTACGCATTAAAAAATCCATGAGGAGGATGAACAACATAGGTGACAACACAATCCTTTGAGTACTCTGCCGGCTTTTCACTGGAAATTCATTTGACAAGACTCCATTTAACATTGATCAAGTCAATGTTAAATTGACTCCACAAAATTGGCCAGTGCACACTATCAAAGGCTTTCTCGTAGTCTACAAATATCATCGAAGGGGTATTTGTTTATTCTATGCATTGCTTTACAACGTTTCTCAAAATGAAAATTTGGTCGGTGCAACTTCTACCTTTTCTAAATCCTGCTTGTTATGCCTCTGTAATTTTTGCAATCAGCTGGGTTTCTTTTTTTTTTTTTCTTTTTTTTTTTTTTTTTTTTTTTTGCTATTTTCACCAACACTCCTAACTCCCATTCATCAGGTTTTGCCTCTTTATGCCACATTCTACAAAATAATCTTGTAAGTAGCCTGGGAGTAACTTCATTTTATACTAGCATCATCATGGCAATTATTCCATAGTATCCCGAGGCTTTCCACCTCTAGTTTTTTTTTAGGATCGCATTGACTCCAAGCACACATAATTAATTCTTGGTAACATTAAGGTCTTCATCAGCTTCAGGTATATAATTCAAATTATTCCCTTCATGTCTCCTATTCATAACCTCAGTAAAGTGTTCCATCCAACGTCGTCTTTCTTCATCTTCTGTTGTTATTACAAAGCCATCTCTCTTTTTGGTTGGTGTATGTTTTTTCTTTTTTGCCCCAGTCACAATTTCATTAATAATTCTTTGAACAATTCTTACACCATAGCCACTTACTGAATTTATAGCTTTGTCAGCCTCATCTGCTTTACTATTTAAATACTCTCTCCAGTTATTCCTGGCTTTCCTTTTGACCTCACTATTAATACTGGAGTACTTAGTATGCTCTACTTTGCAATTTTCATTACTTCCTTGAAAACTTTCAACCATCAATTTCTGTATTTATCTTCTTTTTATAGTATCCCAAGTATCATTAGATATCCATGGTTTTCTCCTTGTAAATGCGTGTCCCAAGATCTCACTACCAACTGACTGATATATGTTCCTAATATCACAACATTCTTCATTTCTTGTATTTTCTTAAAATCTCTAAGACGGCCATTCAATTCCTACATTGAATTTCAAATATTTCTCTGTGGTCTTGTACTAAAAGCTAAGTTGCATCCATCCTAGGTATTCTATCCATCTATCTCTTGGGTGTTTTGCAGTTCTAATTTCAGTGTGGCATTATGGAGCTAGTGGTCACTATCAATATCTGCACCTATATACCTCAGAGTAACCTTTCTCTCTTTAGTAATGGTAATGTGATCTATCTGATTTATGTATTTTCCATATTTTGAAGTCCATGTATACGTGTGGATGTTCTTGTATTGGAAAAAAAAAAAAAAAATTGTACCTCCTATGACAAAATTGTTTGCTGAACAGACACTTATGAAATGTTCTCCATTTTTATTTGTAACTTTGCCAAGACCCTCGACACCCATCACATTCTCTGTCCCTTGATTATTTCTTCCAACTTTTGCATTTAAGTCATCAATCACAATTTTCATATTTCTCTCTGGGATCTCATACATTAAACTCTAAAGTTCTTTATAGTATTCATCTTTCCTTTCTTCAAGGGAATCATTGTTGGGGCATAGAAAACTATAACACTCATATTGCACTGCTTTGATTTGAACTTTGTTAGTAATAATGTTTCTACTTACAGTTCTCCAATTTGTTAATGCCTCCTCTGCTCTTGGTGTCATCATTATTCCTTCCCTTCTCTTTCACCCCATCTGATCTTCATGTGTGTGTGTGTATATATATATATATATATATATATATATATATATATATATATATATATATATATATATATATATATATATATATATATATATATATATATATGTGTATATATATATATATATATATATATATATATATATATATATATATATATATATATATATTTACACACACACATACATATATATATATATATATATATATATATATATATATATATATATATATATATATATATATATATATATATATATATATATATATATATATATATATATATATGTATATATATATATATATATATATATATATATATATATACATATATATACATAAGTATATATCTATTTATATACATATATATATATATATATATATATATATATATATATATATATATATATATATATATATATATATATATATATATATTTATATATATACATATATATATATATATATATATATATATATATATATATATATATATATATATATATATAAATCGATTTCTACTTCATACTCGGGATCGAACGCTGGCCTCTTCTAATGAAAGGCCAGGTCGAAACCAACCATGCCAAGAGAGGCCATAGAAGAAATTTATTTCTATTTGAACATAATGTTGTGTTGATATTTATCCATATTAACTCATTAGGGGTAATTTGAATGAATTACTATCAATTGTGTCACGTGGTGGGCCGGGAAGTCGGGTAAAAATCGCTGGTAAGAGACTGAAGTCTCGCCAGGTAAATCCTGAACAGCTGATCAGCCGTTAGGTTCCGATTGCTTTTATGGCCCCTCATGGCATGGTTGGTTTCGACCTGGCCTTTCTTTAGAAGGGGCCAGCGTTCGATCCCAAGTTTGAGGTAGAAATTTATTTCTATTTGAACACAATATTGTGTTGATATTTATCCATATTATATATATATATATACATACATAAATGTATATATATATATATATACATATATAAATGTATATATATATATATATATATATATATATATATATATATATATATATATATATATATATATATATATATATATATATATATATATATATATATATATATATATATATATATATATATATATATATATATATATATATATGTATATATATATATATATATATATATATATATATATATATGTATATATATATATATATATATATATATATATATATATATATATATATATATATATATATATATATATATATATATATATATATATATATATATATATATATATATGTATATACATATTTATATATATATATGTATATATATATATATATATATATATATATATATATATATATATATATATATATATGCGTGTGTTTATATATATATATATATATATATATATATATATATATATATATATATATATATATATATATATATATATATATATATATATATATATATATATATATACATGTTTATATATCTATAATGGCACCTCCCTTGGCCACCCCAACCTCACCACTGTGTCTCTAGAGACAGCAGCAGGGGTCGATGGTATTGTAAGCGAGGTCCTTACCTCGTGACGTCCATATCTGGATACAGCGTATCAGCTCGGAGTCCTAGCGGTTAGGATGGATCAACCGTATATGTCGACCAGAGCGCTTATCGACACAGATGCCAGTGTTTAGCTTCTAAAACAAGGAAGCTCCTCGAACCCACCACAGTCAGCGACACTGTGACGAGCCATTAGAAGGTTGTGACTCAAAGGCAGGGTGAAAACAACTGAGTAACTTTATTATAGAACATTCGTTTATATATACATCAACTCCAGGCAAAAAGGGCATAAAAAACAAAACAGGCAATTTCATGTTCAACCGACTACTGCACCGGTTAACAGTTAACAGTGAGAAAAACACACATGTTATTTCAGATCCTTATCAGTGCGAGGGGACATGTACCAACCGTGTGTTACACGATCATACATAGTAATAACATTTAATTTTTTGTATATATTGTGCTTGTATCTTCACTCTCCCCTCGCACTGATAAGGACCTGAAATAACATGTCTGTTTTTCTCACCGTTAACTGTTAACCGGTGCGTTGGTCATTTGAACATGAAATTGCCTGTTATGTTTTTTATGCCCCCTTTTTTTTGGGGGGGGAGAACATAACAGGCAATTTCATGTTCAACCGACCACTGCACCAGTTAACAGTTAACAGTGAGAAAAACAGACATGTTATTTTAGGCCCCTATCTGTACGAGGCGAGAGCGAAGATGCAAGCATAATACAAAAAAAGGAAATGTCATTACTATGTACGATCGTGTGACACAAGGTTGATACATGAGAAGGTATGTTTTAAGGGCATCATACGCTACTGGGGTGTCTCCTTGATCCCAAAGCCAGTCGGATAATTCCAGGAAGGTGTCCTGGGGTATCGCCGCGAGAACATAATCTGCTTTGGTGGATGAGCGAGTCACGCCCTTGATGCGGAACTGGACTTCTGCGTGCTGAAACCAAGCAAACGCCTCTCAGGAGGCAAACGATAAAAATTTCAAGGGAGCGGCGCCAGCTTACATGGAGTTCGCCATAGTACCAACAATGGAGGGACTGATGGGGGGGGTGGAAGGCGGGAGGAGCGAGTCGACTTGCGGGGTTACTAATGTAACGAGCCGAGAGACGGTTGTGACTTAAAGGCAGGATGAAAACAACTGAGTAACTTTATTACAGAACATTCGTTTATATATACATAAAATCCAGGCAAAAAGGGCTTAAAAAAATAACAGACAATTTCATGTTCAACCGACCAACGCCCCGGTTAACAATTAATGATGAGAAAAACAGACATGTTATTTGAGGTCCTTACCATTGCAAGGGGAGAGTGAAGATACAAGCATAATATATAAAAGAATTAAATGTACATACTATATACGATCGTGTGACACACGGTTGGTACAACACCTATCACCCTCGACATGCCAGGAGTAAAATAAACTACAGGCAACACATACAACAAAAGTCAACATTCTAGTGGGGTCTCTGAAGTTTGCATATAAATCTTATATATGACCTACCTAGGGTATTCCAAATACCTAGGGAATATGTCGCCTTGCTTTTGATATAAATAACAGTATACACATTCGCAAGAAAATACCAGTTATGGCAGGAGGGTGCATCTTGCTGATAGAAAGTCGTGAAAAAGTAAATTCTTGTGTGAGAAGGAAGAAGGAATAGGGTAAGGCACATATATATATATATATATATATATATTTATATATATATATATATATATATATATATATATATATATATATATATATATATATATATATATATATATATATATGTGTGTGTGTGTGTGTGTGTATACCAAAATATATATATATATATATATATATATATATATATATATATATATATATATATATATATATATATATATATATATATATATATATATATATATATATATATATATATATATATATATATATATAGATAGATAGATAGATAGATAGATAGATAGATAGATATATGTATATATATATATATATATATATACATATATATATATATATATATATGGATAAAAGTCAACACAATATCGGGTTAAAAAAAAATCTATCGCATACAAGGACTGAACCCTATCCCCTTCAAATGAAAGGCCAGGTCGCACCCAATCATGCCACCAGAGGCTCAAAAGAAGTCAGGACCTAACTGTTACCTCCAATTCAGGATTTACCTGGCGAGATATCAGTCTATTACCAGCGTGTTTTTCCCAACTTCCTAGCCCACTAGGGGACACAATTGATAGCTTTTCATTCAAATTACCCATAATGAGTCAATATGGATAAAAGTGAACACAATATAATGATAAAACAGAAATAAATTTCTACCTCATATTGAGATCGAACCTTAGCTCATTCAAAAGAAAGGCAAGGTCGCTTCCTACCATGCCACCAAAAGCTCAAAAGAATTCGAAATGTAAGTGGTAACTGCAATTCAGGAATTACCTAGCGAGACATCAGTCTCTTACCAGCGAGTTTCCCCAACTTCCCAGCCCACCAGGGGACACAATTGGTAGTTTTTAATTCAAAATCCCTCCATTGAATCATTATGGATGAAAGTCAACACAATAACGTGCTCAAATAGAAATAAATTTCTATCTCATAGTAGGATCAAACCCTAGCCCCTTTAAATGAGAGTGAAGGTCGCTTCCAACCATGCCGCCAGAGGCTCAAAAGAGGTCAAAACCTAACTGCTAACTGCAACTACAATTGCAGTTAGCATTATTATTATAATTTTAAGCTAAGCTACAGCCTTGATTGAAAAAGCAGAATGCCTATTGCCCAAAGGAGCCAACAGGGAAAATAACTTAGTTAGGAACGTAAAAAAAGTGAATAGCAAATATACAATATGAGTTATAAATAAAAGATGTAAAATACTTCGAAATCAACAAGAATGTCAAAATAGACCAGTAATATTTGAACTATCAACCAAGGACCAGGCCTTTCATATTCATCTGTTTCTAGAAATTTCCTTAATTTCACATGTTTTTCAAGGTCTGCTTTTGTGAATTCGGGAATTATTGCATTCTTGTTCCTCTAGTGTGATATACAAAACGACAAATTTAGAAGTGTATCAGACTTTATAAATTTGTCTATTGCATTATTGAATAAAAATAGGTTAGGTGAACAGGATTATTTTCAATGGAACAATCATTATCATGATTATTAGTAGTAAGTGTTTGGGTGTATCATTATACAGTAGTTAAGTTCACTTATCATTAGATAGTTTCGAAAATAACACTAGAAAGTATTTACCCTCTTTGGATCTTAAGCCATGTATGACTATATCATTTGAAAGGAAGGTTTTTTCATTTAAGGGTAGTTTTTATTATGATTCATTACGATTTTATGCTCTAATTTTCCACAAATTGAAATAAGTCAATATAAAAACAAGGAAGTGTGTTGCAATTGAATTATCAAAATAAAGCCTTCGTTTTGGGTTTTCTTACTTAGATAATACCAATATGTAGGTCTTCAGTGTATCCACGAGTATTATCATATCCGTAGACCGTACATAATGTTCCTGTTTATCATTTATTATATCATTGTTAGACATTTCTACTTACAGAGAGTACTATATTTACAAATAAATTCAATCAGAACATTTTATCTCCAAAGGAATGTTATTGATCAGATCCATTTGAGCATCTCTCTCTCTCTCTCTCTCTCTCTCTCTCTCTCTCTCTCTCTCTCTCTCTCTCTCTCTCTCTCTCTCTCTCTCTCTCTCTCTCTATAAGTAATGCAATGGCACTGTTCCAATATCATGATAGCAATCAGAATCCCAGATGTTTCATTTGATGGCTTAGGAGCAAGGTAACAGGAATATCGTAGCATCATTCGATATCAATATTGGCGAGTATTGTCATTTGGTCATATTAGTAGTCGATTAGTACTATTATGTTATTGATTTGAATGTTATAAAATATGCAGTAAACTTCCAAATATCTTCCAAATAGCTTCTAATTAGATGTTCCAGTATTTCTTTTGTTTTTTTTTTTCATTAATAATGTTTACTATTAGTATTCAGAAAACGGGTTGTTAGAGTTGCAATGATATTTTTGGCATTGAAAATATCCTTAACCACTATATAATAATAATAATAATAATAATAATAATAATAATAATAATAATAATAATAATAATAATAATCATCATCATCATCATCATCATCTCCTCCTACGCCGCTGGATACAAAGGGCCTAAGTTAGATTTCGTCAGCCGTTTCTATGTTGAGCTTTTGATTCAATACATCGCCAATCATTATCTCTTATTTTCAGCGTCATAGTCCTCAGCCATGTAGGCTTTGGTCTTCTAACTCTTCTGGTACCTTGTGGAGTAGAGCTGAACGTTTGGTGAACTAATCTCTCTTGGGGAGTTCAAAGAACATGCCTGAACCCCTCATCATGATCTCATCCACATATTGCGCTCTAGTAATCACTCTTATAGATTCAATTTTAATCCTGTCCTGCCATTTAACTCCTAATACCCTTCTTAGTGTTTTGTTCAGATATCTACCAAATCTATTTGAGATTGTTTCATTATCATACCATGACTCATGTCCATACAGTAACGCCGATGTGATTTCTCTAATTTCAGACGATTTGGTTTCAAGATTCTGCTCAACCTAGCCATAGTCTGATTTGCTTTTATCAATCTTTCGCCAAACTTTAGTTCTAAAAACCATATATTAGAGATCATAGTTCCTAAATGCTTATATGATTCTACCACATTAGTCATTTCTCCATCCAATGATATCTCATATTTCATTGCATACTCCGTCCTCATCATCTCTGTCTTTCTTCTATCTATCTTCAGCCCAACTTCACGTGATATTTAATGGATTCTCGTAAACAAGCATTGCAAATCCTCTGGTGTTCTGCTAACAAGGACAGCATCATCAGCACACTGTAGATCTGCAAAATTCTTATCGCCAATTGAGTCCAATACTTCTCCACTCTCTCTGACTGTTTTACGCATTAAAAAATCCATGAGGAGGATGAACAACATAGGTGACAACACAATCCTTTGAGTACTCTGCCGGCTTTTCACTGGAAATTCATTTGACAAGACTCCATTTAACATTGATCAAGTCAATGTTAAATTGACTCCACAAAATTGGCCAGTGCACACTATCAAAGGCTTTCTCGTAGTCTACAAATATCATCGAAGGGGTATTTGTTTATTCTATGCATTGCTTTACAACGTTTCTCAAAATGAAAATTTGGTCGGTGCAACTTCTACCTTTTCTAAATCCTGCTTGTTATGCCTCTGTAATTTTTGCAATCAGCTGGGTTTCTTTTTTTTTTTTTCTTTTTTTTTTTTTTTTTTTTTTTGCTATTTTCACCAACACTCCTAACTCCCATTCATCAGGTTTTGCCTCTTTATGCCACATTCTACAAAATAATCTTGTAAGTAGCCTGGGAGTAACTTCATTTTATACTAGCATCATCATGGCAATTATTCCATAGTATCCCGAGGCTTTCCACCTCTAGTTTTTTTTTAGGATCGCATTGACTCCAAGCACACATAATTAATTCTTGGTAACATTAAGGTCTTCATCAGCTTCAGGTATATAATTCAAATTATTCCCTTCATGTCTCCTATTCATAACCTCAGTAAAGTGTTCCATCCAACGTCGTCTTTCTTCATCTTCTGTTGTTATTACAAAGCCATCTCTCTTTTTGGTTGGTGTATGTTTTTTCTTTTTTGCCCCAGTCACAATTTCATTAATAATTCTTTGAACAATTCTTACACCATAGCCACTTACTGAATTTATAGCTTTGTCAGCCTCATCTGCTTTACTATTTAAATACTCTCTCCAGTTATTCCTGGCTTTCCTTTTGACCTCACTATTAATACTGGAGTACTTAGTATGCTCTACTTTGCAATTTTCATTACTTCCTTGAAAACTTTCAACCATCAATTTCTGTATTTATCTTCTTTTTATAGTATCCCAAGTATCATTAGATATCCATGGTTTTCTCCTTGTAAATGCGTGTCCCAAGATCTCACTACCAACTGACTGATATATGTTCCTAATATCACAACATTCTTCATTTCTTGTATTTTCTTAAAATCTCTAAGACGGCCATTCAATTCCTACATTGAATTTCAAATATTTCTCTGTGGTCTTGTACTAAAAGCTAAGTTGCATCCATCCTAGGTATTCTATCCATCTATCTCTTGGGTGTTTTGCAGTTCTAATTTCAGTGTGGCATTATGGAGCTAGTGGTCACTATCAATATCTGCACCTATATACCTCAGAGTAACCTTTCTCTCTTTAGTAATGGTAATGTGATCTATCTGATTTATGTATTTTCCATATTTTGAAGTCCATGTATACGTGTGGATGTTCTTGTATTGGAAAAAAAAAAAAAATTGTACCTCCTATGACAAAATTGTTTGCTGAACAGACACTTATGAAATGTTCTCCATTTTTATTTGTAACTTTGCCAAGACCCTCGACACCCATCACATTCTCTGTCCCTTGATTATTTCTTCCAACTTTTGCATTTAAGTCATCAATCACAATTTTCATATTTCTCTCTGGGATCTCATACATTAAACTCTAAAGTTCTTTATAGTATTCATCTTTCCTTTCTTCAAGGGAATCATTGTTGGGGCATAGAAAACTATAACACTCATATTGCACTGCTTTGATTTGAACTTTGTTAGTAATAATGTTTCTACTTACAGTTCTCCAATTTGTTAATGCCTCCTCTGCTCTTGGTGTCATCATTATTCCTTCCCTTCTCTTTCACCCCATCTGATCTTCATGTGTGTGTGTGTATATATATATATATATATATATATATATATATATATATATATATATATATATATATATATATATATATATATATGTGTGTGTATATATATATATATATATATATATATATATATATATATATATATATATATATATATATATATTTACACACACACATACATATATATATATATATATATATATATATATATATATATATATATATATATGTATATATATATATATATTTTATATATAATTATATATATATACATTGTTTATAAATATATATATATATATATATATATATATATATATATATATATATGTATATATATATATACATATATATATATATGTATATATATATATATATATATATATATATATATATATATATATATATATATATATATATATATATATATATATATAATATTTGTCTTGGTCTAAAGTTTCCTTGCAAATCCCCTCACAACGTGTTTCACTTAGGGCCAAGATATTCGAACCATATTTCATAGATTCACTCTCTACTTGCTGTAACTTCCCAATCTGATTCATAGTTCTAATATTCCAATTACCCATTTTAAATTTTTCTTTATTATTTATAAACCGGGAAATATTTAGCACCCTTCTAGGATCGGGACTGGAACCAATTCAGTCATCTTCTCTTTCCATGACTAACTAAATCCATAGAGGGTTCAATGGTGAGATACATAAAAGGATAGCCAGTTCCTTGTAATTCCTAGTGCCTATCTGCCTAAGGCAAGTGACTCCTGCCGGTCCATACTAATTCTAGTGAGATCAACCGCTGGGCATCAAGAGTAAAAACCAAAGAGACAGTTTGTCCTCCAATTTAAACCCAATCCATCATCCTGTACCCAGTGACTTCATTGGGATTTCCTCCACACCCAAAGCTCTCATTCCTCCACTAAGTTTCTCATCCGTTTATAAGAGTATAACCGTTGGTAAAGATTGGATTGCTAAGATATACTGCATAGCACGATCAATAATAATAATAATAATAATAATAATAATAATAATAATAATAATAATAATAATAATAATAGTAGTAGTAGTAGTAGTAGTAGTAGTAGTAGTAGTAGTAGTAGTAGTAGTAGTAGTAGAAAACAATAAATATTAGAAATATATTTTGAATACCATAATGGTTATGTCTTGTAAATAACTGTAGTCTGTCTCTCTATTCTCTGCAGGAGCCTGGCAGAGTTCTTTCATGTCCCCGGTTGATGACAACAATGACAACAGCAATAACCAATACAACAGAGGCGTGAAATCCTTCAATGAGGAGCCTCTTTGGACCAGACCCAATGCAGAAAGATCCTGACATTTCGTTCTAGTAAACGTCAGCTCCCCACCAGCTGTGGGGCCAACGACGACAACTATCAGTCATTTCGTGGGAGGCGGGGCAGCCCTATTCACCCCACCAGCCAGATTCAACAACAATCTTCTTCCTTCCTTCGCCGACACAACCGCAACCAACGTCACTGTCATCAGAGGCAAGACTGTCTACCTCCACTGTCACGTCCTGAATCTAGGGACGAAAACGGTGAGTTAATTTACTTATTCCGGTTTTGGTAGTATTTCTGGGAGGTTTTAAATTCCAGGGAAGTTTTCTTGATTAACAATCTTTTTACATTCAGTTCGAAATATTATCTGGTTAAAGTTTCTACTTATGCAAGTAGACCGTATATTATTATTATTATTATTATTATTATTATTATTATTATTATTATTATTATTATTATTATTATTATTATTATTATTATTATATACATTTGATATAGATTATCTGTCAATATACATGGAATAAACCCTGTTTTAGGGGAAACTGGCGTTTCTTCCTGCTCCAATTCCACCCAATCATTTATTATAATTATTATTATTATTATTATTATTATTATTATTATTATTATTACTATATATATATATATATATATATATATATATATATATATATATATATATATATATATATATATATATATATATATATTTGATGTAGATTATTTGTCAATATTCATGGAATAAACCTTGTTTCAGGGGAAACTGGCTTTTCTTCCTGTTCCAATTCCACCCAGTCATTTATTATTATTATTATTATTATTATGATTATTATTATTATTATTATTATCATTATTATTATTATTATTATTATTATTATTATTATTATTATTAATATTATTATTATTATCAGCTAATTTTTTACCCCTGGTTGGAAAAGCAGGATGCTATAAGCCCAAGAGGTTCAACACATAAAAATGGCTCGGTGAGGAATGGAAGTAAGGAAATAAATAAACAATTTGTGAAGTAATAAGTAAACCATATAAAATATCTTAGTATCAGCCTATGACTTGATAGATCTCCATGATGTTTAATTCGTCATTTGTTGGCAAAATGAGAAAATAATATTTCTAATTATGTATTTTTTGATTATTCAATGGATATGTGTCACTCTCATAACCTATAGTATTTTATCATTTTCCCTGTCCTAAAACCAAAGTTGTTCGGCACCTAATTCGAACAGAATGTTAGCAATAATACTCTTTACATTTATAATCAATTATGTAATTTAAACATATCCAGGCATTATTATTTATTCAATTAGTCTGATTTCATGAATCTAAAAATTACTCATCATAACGCTCATCCTACTATAGTTCTCAAAAAATGGGCTATATTATATTTCTAAATTGTGATTCACATGATATGCCAATGTTTGGTTATATGGCAAGGCCATACCCGACGCTACTTATCCTTTGAACCAA
>NW_027169954.1:22500-35000 GCF_036898095.1 Palaemon carinicauda | reverse complement strand
TAACTTCATCACCAAAAGTAAATATTGATATATTGTCATAACTACCTCGCAAGTCTTAAAGCCTGTAAATTTGAAAATCAAATATACGGTTAAATTAACGATAATGGACGAAACTTCTCCTTACAGGATGAGAAATAAAAAAAAAATACCCTGATAAACTTTTCTGTATACCTTTGATTTATGGAAAAATTCTGCGTTCCAAAAAAACATTAGGAAATAAGGACCTGTTCATGAATTTCCCAGAGATTGGGGTAATTTATTTTCTTGCTCAGTTCATCCTTTACAAGATTCTTGGACAGGATGTGTTATACTATGCTTGCGATATTTCTAGATTTTGTTTTTTTCAATTGCAGGTCTTTTGAAAGTTATCTAACGTTAAGAAGTATATACTTGCTTTTATTGTTTTTGATAGAATATCCCTTTAATCGCTTTTTACATTGAATGATATCGGTATCAATGACCTTCGGTGTTGTTAGGATGCCAGAAATATCCAAATCAATTCGTTAATCTTTCCCTGTTTATTAACTGACTTTACTTTTGTGGGTCCACGTCCAGAACTCAGTTGACTGTCCAGCAACAGGCTGGAATCTGAGTACAGATCTTGTGAGTTATTATTTCCTGATAAAGCCACCTGCTCTTTTCTCCAACCCCGTCGAACACTGAATCACATTTCTATGAATTCAGGTCATAATTTCGTCGTGTGTTTACCGAGTTTCTTCGTTAATATCAACATGGATCCCAAATTAAGGCCTAGTTTGTTATCTATTGTAATGTGTCCAGTTGGTTTCGCCAGGGATTCTTTCCCTCTGGTTTCTAGTTAGGCAACCAAAATGGCTGGTTTCCCTTTGAGATTTATCGTCTCCTTTTTAACTAACTTTTGTTTTTTTTCTTTTTCCATTTGAACGTAGTCTCTGATTAGAACCCTGAACCATCATTGTTATCAAAACGCTCTTGTGGCGTTCAACAAATTTCGAATGAGAAATGATAGATTGGCCGGAGAAAATTCTTTCCCATGAAATATAAATATATGTTAATCTATTTTTTTTTCATGCATGCCAACTGAAAAGGGCAAGTCATACACTGAAAACAAATATTTCTAGCTTTTCATTAGAGTTTTCGTCGTCGTTATTGGTTAGGTTTTGAATGTAACAAGAAAGACTATTGCTTTTACTATGTTTAAAACGTATATGAAAAAATTCACATTACGAATTGAAAATTGACCATAAATTATGCTAAGAAATTTCAACAAGACCATTATTTATGGTGAATAAATCATATATGAATAAATTTACAATAAGAAATGAAAATAAAGAACAAATTAAACTACAAAATTATAATTACGATATCATTAGTCTGGTCATGAATAAATCATATTGGAATACAGTTACACTAAGAAATAAGAATAAAGAAAATCTTTTATTAAGAAATTTCAACTACAACACCCTTAATTTTATCATGAATAAAATATAAAAAGAATAAAATTGATATAAGAAATAGAAATAGAACCCAACTTATGCTCTGAGGTTATATATAAGCATAAACTAATAACATTCTATGTAAAAAAAAAACTTATTAATAAAAAAGTATAGATTACTATTCCTCAGCCAATATAAGAAATCTTCTTTTCATATATTTCTATCCAACCATATCTTTCTAACACTCTAAGGAAAAATGAGAAGGAACAAAGAATTCCTCAAATAAACTACTGATAAGTTTAATTACTTTATCTGTATGAAAATGAACTATATGATCAATTACAAACGCCACTATCTACAAAATAATTAAAAATTTTGATAGGGATTTTCTGGCTTTTAGAAAAATTACCATCTCAGGAAATATTCGAGTTAATGACTCACAAGATCTGTACTGTTGCTGGACAGTCAACTGAGTTCTGGACGTGGACCCACAAAGGTAAAGTCAGTTAATAAACAGGGAAAGATTAACGAATTGATTTGGATATTTCTGGCATCCTAACAACACCGAAGGTCATTGATGCCGATATCATTCAATATAGATAGAGACTGTATATTCATGATATAAAAGTCTTGATCTTTTATGGTACTGATTCATACACACACAAACACACACACACACACACACATATATATATATATATATATATATATATATATATATATATATATATATATATATATATATATATATATATATATGTGTGTGTGTGTGTGTGTGTGTGTGTGTATGTGTGTGTGCATTCAAATACACATACACACACACCTATATATATATATATATATATATATATATATATATATATATATATATATATATATATATATATATATATATATATATATATATATATATATACATATATATATATATATATATATATATATATACATATATAAATATATGTATATTTATATATATATATATATATATGTATATATATATATATATATATATATATATATATATATATATATATATATATATATATATATATATATATATATATATATATATATATATATATATATACATATATATATATACATATATAAATATATATATATATATATATATATATATATATATATATATATATATATATATATATATATATATATATATATGTGTGTGTGTGTGTGTGTGTGTGTGTGTGTGTGTGCATTCAAATACACACACATACACACACACACACACACACACACATATATATATATATATATATATATATATATATATATATATATATATATATATATATATATATATATATATATATATATATATATATATATACATATATTAGTGTGCTACTATTGCTAACACACATTAGTTGGTATGTTACATCTTCAAGTAAAGTCAAGTAAGTTAACTTTAACCCTGGATAGCTACGGTCCTTGGACACCCCTTTAAGGGTATACTCGGACGCGAACGACCCCGACGCCAAAAAAAAATCTTGAAAAATCAGTTTTTGCAGTAACCTCCTTTTTTCTTTTGCCAAAAAAAAACTTCAATGAATGCTTAAAACAACTGTAAAGATAAATACTACTCATCTGCAGAAAAACTATTTATTATAAATATTTTAAAAAATTAAGTATAAAAAAAAGACCTGACATAAAAATTCATAAAAAAAAGTTTATACATATATACACAAATCCTTTTAGGAATTGATTCTTGAATGTTTAGGACACATCTTGGTGTATTTTGGATGAAGTCAGACCCATGGAGGTGAAGATCTGAAATGAGAAAAAAAGGGTAACTTTTTTTGGCCAAAAAAAATTGTCCAAATTTCATGAATTTTTTTGGGTACCCAAATGAAATAGGAAGTGGCTAATTTTTTTAGGGAATAAACATATGTTATCCTAAAATAGAAATATGTAAAAAAATCTTCATTATTTTGTAAATTGCATTTATATCAGGGGCCATATCTAAAGGTAATTTTTTGAGTACTTGGAAATTTCGTAAAAAAATACATATATTTAATATATAATATGATATTTATGCAGGTAAAAATATACCAAAATATCACAAATTCTATAGGGAACAAGAATATATATAGATAGGGCAGCTTACGCTTCGGATATGTCCACAAAATGGCCGCCAACCACACTGACTCAGACTCCCTAATCTGCCACTTGAAATGTAGGAAGGGTATGTCAATTTCAAGGTGTTATTTACTAATCTAATTATTATTGGATATGCATAAAAATTGTATGGTGGGTTGCTGGATAACTGTCGATTATTTTACGACTATAAAATTAAAATTCTGACCCAAAAAAATTTTTTTGAAGGGAAATAAAATCGAAAAAAAAAATGTAAAACAATATTTTAGCTAAAAAAATTTGATGATATTCAATCAAAAAAAAAGTAAACAAAATTTTCCGACAAATAAACATCTAGAGGAATCATTACTCTGTGATAGTTCCTTAGTACGTAGTAATTTTGAAAGAATTGGGAAAAAACGAAAAAATTGCAATCACCGGAAAATCGAACACATACCTATATATACGCCATATCTGGCTAAAAAAAAGATAGGCATGGGTAGCCAGATCATCTAGAAACACTTTCCAACACTATAAAAATATAAGTTTTGCGACACTACTTGCCAATTCCTTACGGTAACATGACTAAGCAAAAAAATGCAAAACAAATAAAAAGGGGCACTCGTGGAAAAATGGCCATTCTAATATACGGCATTTCAGAAAAAAAGAAATTTCAGCCACGTGCTAGGCAAACCATCAAGGCATATTTTCCGACAAATAAACATATAAATGAAATATTACTCTGTGATAGTTCCTTAGTACGTAGTAATTTTGAAAGAAATGGGAAAAAACGAAAAAATGGCAATCACAGGAAAATCGAACACATACTTATATATACGCCATATCTGGCTAAAAAAAAAATAGGCATGGGTAGCCAGATCATCTAGAAACATTTTCCAACACTATAAAAATATAAGTTTTGCGACACTACTTGCCAATTCCTTACGGTAACATGACTAAGCAAAAAAATGCAAAACAAATAAAAAGGGGCACTCGCGGAAAAATGCCCAACATTCTAATATACGGCATCTCAGATAAAAAAAAAAAAGACATGCACGTGTTAGCCCAACCATCAAGGCACACTTTCTAACACATAAACATGAAAAAAAAATCAATAATATACGGCAATTCCTTACTACGTAGTAAATTTTTACAAATATTGAAAAAAAAAACAGAAATTGGCAACCGCAGTTAAATACCCAATATACCAATAACTACGTCGTATCTGACAAAAACAAAATCACGAATGGGTAGCCAGATCATCTAGACACACTTTCCAACATTAAAAAAGCAAAAGTTTTACGACACTATTTCGCAATATCTTACGGAAAAATTACTTGGCAAAAAAAATTTTAAAAAATTAAAAAGGGACACTCGCGGTAAAATGCCCGACATTCTAATATACGACATCTCAGATAAAAAAAGACATGCACGTGTTAGCCCAACCATCAAGGCACACTTTCTAACACATAAACATGAAAAAAAAATGAATAATATACGGCAATTCCTTACTACGTAGTAATTTTTACAAATATTGAAAAAAAAAAAAACAGAAATTGGTAACCGCAGTTAAATACCCAATATACCAATAACTACGTCGTATCTGACAAAAACAAAGTCATGCATGGGTAGCCAGATCATCTAGACACACTTTCCAACACTAAACAAGCAAAAGTTTTACGACACTATTTGGCAATATCTTACGGAAAAATGACTTGGCAAAAAAATGAAAAAAAATGAAAAAGGGGCACTCGCGGTAAAATGGTCCTCGTGGTGATGAACGACATTTTAACTAAAAAAAAAAAACATGCACATGGTAGCCAAACAATCCACCAAGACTTTCCACAACTGATAACCTATACAAGTTGCACCATTCTACGACAATTTCATAATACGTAATAACTTTGATAATTATGCAAACTACCTCAGAAGGGTAAACTCGGACGCGAACGACCCCGACGCGTCTCAGAAATCGGGGAAGGAGTACAGCTACAGCAATGCACATCTGGACACTACTAGAGCGTGTAGGGGAGACACCTCCTGCAGGTCGATCATCTACAAATTCAGTCACAGGGGTGAGTCACGTGAGAAAAACCTGTTTTTTTTTGACGCTCGGGGTCGCAAACGACCCACCGTACCTATCCAGGGTTAAAATGGTTTATTCTTTAAGAACAACAGTGTTAACATCTCCATCACAGGAGTATAGCTGGTTTGGTCGGATGACCATTCCATATGGCATCTAAGTAAGAACTGGCTAAAATATCAATATCACAGATATCGTATGGTCAGTTATCTCACCATTTAAACACATAATGTAAACTAAACATTAATATAGGAAGACACCTGCATCTGGTGGCGACACAACTCTTTCTCACGATTTGTACTTATGTTTATTCTTCATGAAAAATGTTACATTGCTGAGATATGGTATTCACATCCTGCTATGATATGACTACAGCACTTCTCACACTAGCTTCTACTTCCACAATGACCTATTAGGTCATGTGTTTTAAACATGTAATATATAATTATTACATAAGCTCGGCCAGCTATCTCAATTTAGATAAAAAAAAAAAAATTAACAACACGTCAGAATATGTTTACTAGGAGTGTGACTGGATACAAATATTATTTTTTTGTTTAACTTTAGCCATAAGCAAATGAGGATGAATGTTGAAATAGGCACATTAGAAAAAATAAAAACAATAATGCATATTAGCAGATATTACCAAAGCAATGAAAAAATGCATGATAATTACAGATCACATATATGGTACATTGCTAGCAAATGATTATATGGTACCAAAAAAAAAAAAAAAACACTGATATACATATGATTCGGTAACTTTGTTAAAGAATAATTGTTACCTTTGTCAGAAAAATAGATTATTATAATACGGTAATTAATAAAAAATATTTGTTACCTTGGTAAAGATACAAATTTAGTGCACAAGCACAAATTCCTGGTACGTACACGTACCACGGTTTTGTACACACACACACACACACAGACACACACACACACACACATATATATATATATATATATATATATATATATATATATATATATATATATATATATATATATATATATATATATATATATATATATATATATATATATATATATATATATATATATATATATATATATATATATATATATATATATATATATATATATATATATATATATATATATATATATCGGGCTTATATATTTTATTAGATGCCCATAGATTCCGTTTTTTTAACATTCCGGCTTATATATTTTATTAGATGCCCATAGATTCTGTTTTTTTAACATTCCGGCTTATATATTTTATTAGATGCCGAAAAAAAGGATTTATTTTTCAAATGTTTTTTAAATGTTTTTTTTTTAAATGCAGATGTTCTATAGTCTCTTCAATTACATATTACTAGCGTACTAACTGCTTTTCGTACACAACACTTTTCCAAGACAATTTTACTCCTTCGAGTGAATAAAGGGGCCACTTTCAAACAGCTTTAAATTGAATTACATAAGGAGTTTTGTCTGGACATGGCAAAACGTTCTGTTTGAGCTGCAAACTATTGTACCTAAACCTATGCCAAACAAAGATGTTAACAGCGATAAATATCATCACCGTAACGCATAAAGCTGCCAGCATTAAATAAAAGTTGAGACCTGCATAAGTCGGTGACGGGTGGTCCATCTTTGTCAATTTCATCAACCGCTTGGCTACCTGTTCATTGTATGGGAGAGGTAAAGATGGAATTGTTGTTGACCATGTGAAGTTAGCGAAGTAGGCTTGTTCTCTGATGATAGTCCTGATACCTTTTACCATGGAATTAGGGGATGTCCCGATACAACCATCTGCTGCAACGAAGATTTGGGAATAGTACGTGGATCAGATTGGGCATGATGCATTGAAGCCCGCCTTGTCGTATCGTATCCACGAGTCGTTGTTCAGTCTGCAATTGAACTCATTATTGTCAAAGGGATAAAGCTTATCCAGACAATTTTCATTTGTATGGGAGAGAGCACCGTCTAGCACTATACCTAACTCGCATGAATCCATTAAGTTTTTATGGAATTCAAATGAGTCAGCTGTACATATTTTTCTATCCATTGCATCTGAACAGTGAGTTAATTGATTTAAGTCTTTAATGACCGTATATGTTTCCTTGTCTGGGGATATCAATACGTGTCCTGTCAAACTGGATATTAATGGATTTGAGTGATTCGTCATGAAAGTCAGAAATGGTGATATCATGTAAGATTGCCAGGCATCGGAAGAATCAAAGGAATTGTAATCATAATCCTGTTATTTTCAACGCTTACTGTAATTAGGCTGTAATAAAATTCTAACCTACGTGCGTCTAACAAAGGAATATAACCTAGTTTCTCCCGTCCGTTCTCCACAATTAACTTCAAGTATTTTATTGGCAACAAATAGGATGACAGTACACCTTTAGTCGCTAACGTGATAGCTTCCACATAATATTTTTATTTCTCTATGAAATGTGCAATTCTGTTATGTATGTGATCTTTTTTTGAATCATAATACGTTAACGTTGCCAACAAATCCTCTACTTCCATAATCTGATCGATATTACTTGAATGTTCATTTACTAAACTCATAATTTGATTGATTGAAGCTAAATGATTCCTTAGTTCTGACATAATCAATTCATCTTCATGATTCAAGAACTCAAATTTCTTATTTTGATTACTAATCTTAAGACGATTGGAAATTCCTAAACCTAATCTTGCAATAGAACCAAAGATGTTTAGTGCAGCAAAAATAAACGGGTTACGTTTCTCCAGATTTTCGTGTCCTACAGTCCACATCAAAAGGTCACGAGCCAAAGATTCTGTCTCGTAAGTCTTATTTTGCAAGTCTTCAGATAGCATCTCTGCAACTTTTAGTGTCGATGCAAGCGAACTCTCTGTATTAAAAGGAAATTGTCTTCTATGCAATTCATTTAATGAGAAAGCAAACCCTGAAATTGCGCTTTTTAAGCTAGTGACGTCATTCTCTGGGAGAAAAATTGCTTGCATTCGCACTTCAACAACTACGTTACTTGATGTAATAAAAACGTCTTCTTGTCTTTCAACTATAGTGCCATATTTAAAATCTATACTTTTAGTTTTAGAGCTCATCCCACACGAGAAAAATGTCTGAGCAAACAATATCACTCCCAACAACAAAAAATTCATCTTGGAAACCTGTAACGAGAAAAATATATGTAATTACTTCTGTATTAAGAAGAAAAACTTTTAACATACAATGTAAAAAAAAGATGAAAATCTTTCCCTCACTTCTTTCCCTCTTATTTTAATTTCTTATGTGAGGCAATGGTACGATTCTCTCATCAGTGGGTTGGGATACGTTTTGAACTCTAAACCTATTGGCCATTAATGTTTCCAAAATGTTAAATGGGCCTTCAAACTTAGGTGTTAGTTTATAATTGAGTCCTTTACGTATATTTACCTGTATGTATACATTAACACCCATGGTATATATTTTAGTTAGCTTCGCTATTTTTTCATGATTCCTTTTCATTATGATTTGTGATTCTTCTAAATTCTTTCGAAAGATATCAAAACAACTTTTGCTTGCATTTATACATTCTTTTAAAGAATTTGATAGATTAGTTGTAGGCGTTAATACATGGAAAGGCGTTCTAACTGGGGTACCATACAATGCTTCGTGCGGTGACATTTTAATTGATATATGATATGAATGATGCAGAGTACTCAATACCGCAGGTATTGCAATATCCCAGTTGGGGTCTGATCCCCCTAGTGTTACTCTTAATATATTTAAAACCTTCCTATTTGTTCTTTCCACTAGGCCATTCGACTCTGGGTGATATATCATGGTATTTATTTTCTTTATGCTAAGGCATTCACACAATGAGGTAAGAAAGTGATTATTAAATTTTCCACCCGAGTCTGAGATTATCATGTGTGGAATTACATGTTCATAAATGTAACACTCGTAAAACTCCCTAGCGCATTCAATCGCAGCTTTAGTTTTAAGTGCTATTAGTTCTGTATATCGAGTTAAAGCATCTACAAGTACTAAGAGGTGCTTATTTCCTCTGTCTGACTCGTAAAATCCGGTTAACAAATCTAAATGTATTCTTTCAAAGGGTTGATTGGGCACGAGATAAGCCCCTAGGCTGACAGGTGTTTTCGTATGCCCTTTGTTTTCCTGACATGTGTGACAATTAGCTATGTGTTTTTTTATATCTGTAAGCATCGAATGCCAATAAACCAATGATTTGGCTTTCTGTGACCTTAATGAGAACCCTGGGTGTCCATACAACGGATTTGCATGCAACCAATTCAGGACAGTGGAAATAAGTGAGATTGGTACCACTACCTGGTGGTTAGTTACATGTGGTGTATTGCAGGTTTTCCTTGTCACGGTCCTACATAGAATATTGTCTTTGATTATATAATTCTGCTGCTTATACTTTATATATTCCTTTTCCTTATGATTGCCTTTCAAAGCATTTATAATTTTTTCTAATTTCTGATCTTTTCTTTGCTCAGTCTGTAATAATTCCGCACTCCAGCCCAAATCTTCTTGTTCAGATATCGTTTTAACAATTGGCATGGATGTTGATATATCTATTAATTCAGCTAATGGCTCCGTACGAGATGACACGGGGTTGCGTGATAATGCATCAGTCTGCCAAAGTCTTGAATGATCAAATGACACCGAGTTCGATTGGGGCTGTGGTTGAAGCCTTTAAAGAGGTCGGTTAGTGGTTTATGATCAGTAAGAACCTTAACGGGATAACCGTATATTATGAACTTAAAATGCACTAGTGAATTAACAATAGCTAGCCCTTCCTTGTCTATTACTGCATACTTACTTTCGGAAGTTCTCAGTTTTCGAGAATAAAAAGCTATCGGGAAAAATTGTTTATCATATTGCTGAAGCAATACCCCACCTACTCCTAAGTCTGAGGCGTCTGTTGCAATGAAGAATTCCTTACCGAAGTCAGGAAATATTAAGATAGGAGAACTACACAGTTCATCTTTCAAGGTAATAAACGCCTGTTGATGTTGCTCAGACCATATGAAATCTACGCCCTTCTTCGTAAGATTAGTTAAGGGAGCGGCTATTATTGAATAATTGCTTATAAAAAGCCTGTAATATCCACTACAACCCAGAAATTGCTGTATTCCCTTGACATTAGTAGGTATGGGAAAGTTACGGATAGCCGACACCTTATCATGGACTACTTTAAGACCTTGGCTTGACACCATAAAACCCAAATATATCAATTCTGTTTCGAAAAATTCACACTTACTAATCTTTACCCTTAAGTTATGTTTTCTTAGTCTCTGTAGTACTAGTTCTAATTTACGTAGATGTTCTTCTAAGGTGTTGGAAAAGATTACAGGGTCGTCCATATAGGCATTTAATATATCCCTAACAAGTCTCCAAACACTATGTTAATCATTCTTGTAAATGTTATGGGAGCACAACGTAAACCAAAAGGCATCCGTAAAAATTCATAATGTCTCCTGGCTGTGCTGAAGGCTGTGTATGGGATACTATCTTCTTCTAACGATATCTGGTGAAAGCCTTTAAGTAAGTCCAAACTAGTAAAATATTTATTCTGACCTAACAAAGACAAAATATCGTCAGTACATGGCACTGGGAATCGATCAGGGATCATCTCCTCGTTTAGACGACGGAAGTCTACGCAGATACGTCATGTTCGATCTTTTTCCGGTACAACTATTGATGGAAAATTATAAGGGCTGTTCGATTTCCAAATGACTCCTTCTTCTAGCATTTTACCTACTTCATCATTTATTTCATTCTGGAATTTCATAGGAAGTCTGTACGAGGGTACATAAATAATTTTCTGCTTGTCCTTTAACCTTATTTGATACTCGATCACATCTGTTTTTCCTAAGGATCCATCCGTATTGGAAAAAACATCATGATATTCAGTTAAAAGTCCAAATATTTTCTCCTGAATTTCTTCGTTTTGAATGTCTTTATTGATTTCATTTTTAATAGATTGCAAAAGGGATTCATCCGCAACTGATTGAGCGTGATTGATTTCAGCAACGGTAAGAATACGATGTTTATAAACTTCTACATCCAAGATATGTTAATTTTTGTGAATTACTAAAGTGGTATTTAAATGATTACAGACTTCAATATTACATTGTTGATGTGAGCCTACTGTATAAATAGCCTGTGTGAAAGACAATCCGTTAGTTTTCAAAGTGTCAGAAAGGATTAATTTTTCAGATCCCGGTAATGTTTTCTTTACTTGCACTATTAAATTCGAAGGTACGTTTGGCTCGATAGATTGCGTGCAAGATGATATTACGGGTGAACGAGAATTCTGCTGGGTTGCGTCTATTATTTCTTTATTAATGAGACAAGTTATTGGTTCTTCAACGTACGTTACGGTTACATTTGTCGTCTCCTTTTTATCCAGAACTGATTTTAAGGTATTAGAAGACTTATAGAATTTTCCTTTGATATACACGCCATGCTTGGCAGGGGCTAAGATAATGTTTTGATTGCCCATAGATGGGTATCCTATAATTACAGCTGGATACATATCAATGTTTTGTACAACAACAAATGTATCGGCATACGTGCGCTTACCGACCTTGAACTGAACATGAGTTACACCTATCACATTTAATTCATTATTTCCTATACCCGAGAGTCTCACTCCGGATTTTTTCTATCGGAAAGTTCGAAAATAACAAATGATGTGTCCTTAAATCCATGATATTACTTGGACTACCAGAGTCAAAAAATAACGTAAATGATCTGTGTTCTAAATTTACAGCATATAATGTTGGTCGTAACTCATTTTGGCTTATTATTGTATGAATTTGTTGCAAATCTACGGGAGCATGCACTGAATTACTTAATTCGGCCATGTGTTTCATAGGAAAATATATTGCCTCACAATGATCTGTTAAAACATTAAATTGATTAT
>NW_027169954.1:2500-17500 GCF_036898095.1 Palaemon carinicauda | reverse complement strand
AGTAGAACAACATTCCCGATTTAAATGGAGTTAATAATTTAATTATGGAAGCTATTTAAGCAATTTATACTTGTAAAAATATTATATGCATAATTTTCTTTTTTCTATGTCGATCATATATGTTAGAATTTCAGTGATTTAGGTAACTGATATCTCGTCTTGTCTAGGTAACCTAACCTATGCAACATAGTATACTTTCGACATTTCCCTGGTTACCCTCTTGTATTGGTTATCAATTCATCAGAGATTGATATATCCTAGAATTTATATAACCGATACTAGTCTCTAGTAGAGATTTAAGGGTAATCTCTCTTCCTTCTGAGTGTAGCCTTAATATACAACCCTAGTGGGTCATGCCTCGAGTTTTCATTCAGGCATAACTAGCCTAGGGTTTTCTGTCGCTTCCCTTGACCGCATATGGCAGGTTTTGGGATTTGGTCAGAACTTCAGAGTATTTAGTCTTGTGCCGACAGTTGGCCGGCAGGGTGAATAGTCATTCCCCTGCCGGCTAAGCTGACGACATAGGAGGCTAGTCCTCCCTAGGCCGCACCTGAAGTGGTTGTATGATGCCACCGCCTTCTCCTTGTGGCCAAATAGACTAGTCCTGTGCTCGCGAACCCTAGGCTGAAGAGTAGTACACTCCTGAGGCTTAGGAAGGCGCTGGCACTGGAACTCTGTTTCTCCCTTGTTGAGAGGAGGTGGCTCTGCTACCCTCCCCTTAACTGTATTGGCAGACCCTAGGCTGAAGAATAGATGATTTTCCTGCCACCTCGGATGGCCCTGATACTGAAACAGAGTTTTTTAAGGGTGTGTAGGACTGGCACTTGCTGGTTCCTTCCACACCTCATACAGGACCATTTTCCCTCCCCCTCTGTTCTTTTATGATGGCAGAGCCATTGCCTTTCTTTGAGCCGGCCTCTTGCAACCTCACCATTGCCGGTGAGTTGCGGGGGCTGGCTAGACTTCTTCTCTGCAGCTGTTGTCAGGCTGCCTGAGGCTATGCCAGCTGCAGGCAGCCATGACGACTGCCGGCGATAATGTGTTTTACATACTGTCAGCGGTTATGGTGGCTGCCGGCGGCTATTCAAGCTGCTAGTAGTCATGCCATCTGTCGGCAGCCATGACGGCTGCCAGCAGCCATGATGGCTGTGAGTGGGAAGTCCCTTCTGTCACTAAGGTTCTTCAGTTCTCCCTAGGACTGCTGGCCACAAATTTTGTTTTCGGGGTATTACTCTGTTCGGCGGTAGGCCGGCCAGGCCGGCACAGATAGGTGCTGACTAAGCCGCAGCACGCCGATTGTACTAGCGCTGCTGGGGGCTAGCCTGCTGGCTAGGTGCCGGCTGGACTCTGCCGGCGATAATACTATGGCTGGATGGAGGCCTGAATGTTACATTCTTCCCTTCCATTTGAACCTTCTTTCTGGAGAAAGGCAGTAAATTAGACTTTTACATCATTAATTACTGTATACTTACACAGTAATAAGGCAGTTTTCACTTCACGCTGTCTCTCTCTCTTTAGCTAGAATGCTGGCTGTGCCGGCAGGGACTAGCTATGCCGGCTATATACTGGCTCAATCACAGTATATGATTATACAGGTAGTCAGTATATTTGCAGTATAGGATATACCGCAGATAGAAAACTATTGTATATATTAGACTAGTAGTTATTTTCCAATATATTTTGGGTATCCTTGCCCGGGTGTTTGTTGAAACCAATCCTATATTGAAGAATAGAATTTCTCCAATATTCTGATTAGCAATCAGTTTTCTTTTCACCCTATAATATTAAATATTTCATAGGGTAGAACCCTTATCCTTGAGTTTCCCTGATCAGGGAAGTCAATGTGGGATACACAAATACATATCTTATACTTCCTAGTCCAGTAGGTGTCATGCCAGCTGGACCCTGCAGTCAGATGCTTGCCACAATGGCAGCACACTGGCTGAACTACATTATATATAATTATACAGTAGCCAGTAATATATTGCAAACAGAAAACTATAGCATGATTATTCAGTAGTTAGTTTCTAGCACCTAGTAGGCCGACACCCGGCGACCTGCCGGCAGCTGGCAATGCCGCGGACTTCTGGCGGCCAGCGAACTGCCAGCTAGAACTACAGTATATGACTCTACAGTAGCCAGTATGTTTGCAATATAGATCATACTGCAAACAGAAAACTACAATATATATTATACAGTAGCCTAATTTTTTCCAACACTATCTTGGGTATCCTTGTGCGGGCTTCTGCTGGGACCGTTCCTATATTGAAAGAATAGAATTCCTTCAATACTATGATAAAAAATCAGGCGTCCTTACCCTACAGTGTTAAGAATATAAAGGGGCAGTGATTTGTTCACTTCTTTACCCCTAGGAGTAAGGACCCTTTCGTTGGAGTTCCCTTGATAGACTTCTGGCAGTCGGCGGACTTCTGGCGGCTGGCGAACTGCCAGCTACAACTACAGTATATGACTATACACAAGCCAGTATGTTTGCAATATAGATCATACTGCAAACAGAAAACTACAATATATATTATACAGTAGCCTAATTTTTTCCAACACTATCTTGGGTATCCTTGTGCGGGCTTCTGCTGGGACCGTTCCTATATTGAAAGAATAGAATTTCTTTAATCCTATGATAAGAAATCAGTCGTCCTTACCCTACAGTGTTAAGAATATAAACGGGCAGTGATTTGTTCACTTCTTTACCCCTAGGAGTAAGGACCCATTCGTTGGAGTTCCCTTGATAGACTTCTGGCAGCCAGCGAACTTCTGGCGGCCGGCGAACTGCTAGCTAGAACTACAGTATATGACTATACAGTAGTTAGTATGTTTGCAATATAGATCATACTGCAAACAGAAAACTACAATATATATTATACAGTAGCCTAATTTTTTCCAACACTATCTTGGGTATCTTTGTGCGGGCTTCTGCTGGGACCGTTCCTATATTGAAAGAATAGAATTCCTTTAATAATATGATAAGAAATCAGTCGTCCTTACCCTACAGTGTTAAGATTATAAAGGGGCAGTGATATGTTCACTTCTTTACCCCTAGGAGTAAGGACCCTTTCGTTGGAGTTCCCTTGATAGAGGAATCTCTTTATAGTTAATAGTTAGGGGAGGTAACAGCATTTGCTTGCAGGGGATACACAAGTGTCTCCTACTATCCCTTTCTAGCTTACTATCCTAAGCTATTTTAGTTAAAAGATGACTTTTACATATTGCTTATCAGTGCGACAATCAATTGTATACTCATTTGTTTTCCTTTCTTTACAGGAGGAGCCCCGGATGACATATTTTGCAGCCTTCTACAATATCAAGATTAAGTGTTTTTACGGTCATAATATATGCAGGCTTCATGCCCCCTGCAATATTATTTCCGAATCCCTACATTGTTGGAACCCGCAGGTTTACAATGCATGTCAGACCCAAATGTCCGAGGGTTTCGAGGATCCCAAGTCATTAGAGTTTAGGGATGCATCTCGTAACAAACTACGCAACTGGGTGAGAGACCTCCAGAAAATCTCTCCGGGACCATGCATACCTAATGATAGGATGCATAACCTACTATTTCCGAAAGCAAGTATGGAAATAGTGGTGCCCCAGGCACGATTCACACTTCCCGACGGCCAGATAGCCTTTGGGACGAAGGGCAGGAAGCCCACACGGGATGAAGGGGAGAATGTTGTGTCGGAATTGTTTCCGTCTGTGCTGGCTCTAAAGCCATTGACATCGACATCTTCACCTCCCACCTCTCTATTAGATGGAATGGACCAATTATGGGACCAAGTGAAAGATCTAATAGAAAACTTTTGCAAACAAGACGAAAAGCAGGAAGCTCCACTTGTCGCTCACCAAGGGTCATACAAACGACCCATAAATCAAGACCATCCGATATGCTCCGAAACCAATCTGTGGAGGTTTGCGGAGCTGATGCCGATTTTAAACGGCAAACCCTACATCTCAGAGAAGATGGGTGTTGTTCCTTTGAACAAAATCCAGTTTTGGCCAAGCTTTGACGCTTTCCCTAATTGTTGCATTCGACTGAAGCATGAACCAATGTCAAGAAAAGAAACAGAATCGAAGGAGGTCATGATTCTCGACCATGATAAGGCACAGGTTATCCTGTCAAGTAGTCTAAAAAAGGCAGGTTACTCGGTGTCGCAAGTATTCACACTAGACAGACACCCTTCCTTTCTTACTTCTGCTTCAATTTCATTACCCTTTACGTATCAGGCATTTAAATCTGTTGCCAAGGCAGTGGAGCCAGGTAGACCATGTCCTGCACTCGAGGAGTGCAAGCCTCTGTCACTAGTCTTTCCCAGACAGGAGAAGGACTGAAAGGAAGTCCACTTAACCTTTTTAGTAAGAAGACTAGATGTGGATGTCGCCAGTCGACAGTTTAATGAGAATCTCCTTAAACCATCCAAATTTCTCTTGTATAATAAACAAGAGACAAAGGAGAGACTTGCTGCCTACCTATCCCTACAAAACTACATAGAGTTGTGTTCAACCCACCAAAGTACCCCAGACATGCTCATGGCCTTCGCCAAAATGCATATGGCTACGTTAGTAAAAGACTATTATGTCTTTATGAAGGCTAGGAGAGCCTGTAGGGAGTTTGTGTTCGCTGCCGCAACAGTGAAACATGAAACCAGGAAGCTAATATCTTCCAACATCTGGGGTAAAGACCTCTTCCCAGACGAGGTAGTTAGAACGGTGATTAAGAAAGCCACCACGGAGAACATAGGACTTCTCCAAAAGTGGGGCATCTTTTCAAAGAGAAAGTCTTCAACGGTCGTGGGTCTCCAACCTAAAAGGGAGACGGGAAGGTCTGGAAATATACCCCGGGATGTTCAACAACATCCCAGAGCTGCAGTGACCGCAGTGCCACAGGCATGTGGTCGAATATATAAACCTACTAATCATTTGAAGCAAAGAAATGCTTTTGGTAGGAGGGAGGCTCCTTCAGGATCGCTGGACCTTTGATCCTTGGGTCCAAGGCCTAATCAAGATAGGACTAAGATGGGAGATAGACATGCCTCCACCATCATATCCTCAACTCTTCCTATGCTCCAAAACCCTCCTGGAAGAGTATACCTTAGAAGAGCTCTAGAGCATACAGGTGGTAAGGAAACTATAGATCATCGAATTTCAGGGAAGGCTGTTTGGCGTTCACAAGAAGGACTTAGGAAAACTAAGAGTCATTCTGGACTTTTCACTACTCAACAAGTTCAAATAAAACAGCAAGTTCAGAATGTTAATCCCTCTGAACATAAGGACCTTGTTTCAAAAAGGGGTGTTCGCAGTCTTGTCAGACCTGAAAGATGTCTATTGACAACTTCCAGTCAGTCACCCCTTCCCCTCCTACCTAGGATTCAAGTTATAGAGGATAACGTAGATCCTAGGAAAGATAATTGTCGGACAAGACGCAGTCCTAAGTATTTTCACGGGACTAGCAGACACAGTCACGCAAAAACCAAGCCTAAAAATGCTTCAGGCAACAATGTACCTGGGTGAAAGGCAGAGATGGGCAGCACCCGTAGTGGCTGGTCTATGAGCATCCAAGGAAGTGATCCGGTTCCCGGAACATCTGGGATGCAACATAAGCCTAAAGAAGTCTCAATTCTCTCCAGCTCAAAGGCTTTAATGGTTGGAAAACCATTGAAACCTGTGGTCACACCAACTCTCCTTTCCCTTGGGAATGTAAAAGGAGATCGCAGGGTCGGTCAAGAGACTTGTAATCAGTGTGGATTCCAAGATGCTAATAGGGAGAAGTTCTCAACTCTCTCCAGTTCGCAATAGTGACACACCCAGTGCTAAGAGCCCAGTTGGAAGATGCGTTAAAAGTCTGGAGAAGATACGCATCAAATGCTCGAAGAGATCTTAAAAGACCGATATCGGTCCTTCCTTAATTGCTCCTTTAACAAAGGTCAAAGACCAAAAATTCCAAGACCCTGTTGGTCCTCTCATGAGTGGGGAAACTCTCTCCATCGAGATCAGACCACCTAAGACTGATCTGGGACACCGGAGCGATAATGAGACATCAGAATCGACAATGCTAAAGAATGTCTCATACAGTGTAGGTGACGTTAACCATCTCTTACCTAAAGGGATGACACCTGTCAGCAGTTCAAGTGCAATTGATCCACAATGTGACAGTGGGTGCTCTACTCAGGCTGAAGCCGATGGAGTTAGAATGGTCCACAGACGCAGACCTATTCTTCCCCAGATGAGAACAAGTCCCCTAGCTGCAGATCGACCTCTTCATCACGATTGTCTTCAAGATACTACCTCGATATGAAGCCGCATACGAGGATCCTCTAGTGGAGATCACAGCCAATCTCCTGCTGAAGGTCCTCAATATGCTGAGATCCTTCCTAGGAGGAGTGGCTCTGTTGACTCTCAGGTAGCCCAAGGGCAATCTGTTCCCTTTAGTGAAGGAACTGAAGCTGAGGCTTGCCCTAGTTCAGAACCCAGAACTCTCTCAGAATGTTCAAAAGTTGATTGCCTTCGATTTATCACAGAGAACCCAAACCCTTCATTTCATGATTTGCTTGCCCTAGCAGTTAGGAAAAGTTTTGAGATCTCAGAAGGCAATATAGAATTCTTAGAAGAATAAAAGTCTAAGGCAACGAGAATGCAATATGAGTCTTCTTGGAAAAAGTGGGTTGTTTTTGTAAAAGCAAAAGGTCCAAAAGAAATTTCAATGAACTTCTGTCCGTCCTTCTTTGTCCACCTTCATAATCAAGGCCTGGCGGCCAACACGATAACTACGTGCAAGTCAGCCTTGACTAGACCTCTTCTATAAGCCTTTCAAGTGGATCTGCCGAATGAAATCTTTAATAATATTCCAAAGGCATGTGCAAGGCTTAGGCCTGCACTACCACCAAAGCCCATCTCATGGTCTTTGAACAAGGTCCTTCATTATGCCTCATCTGTGAACAATGAAGATTGTTCCCTCGAGGATCTAACACAAAAGGTTATTTTTCTGTTCGCCATAGCCTCCGGGGCTAGAGTTAGTGAAATAGTGGCCCTCTCCAGAGATGAGGGACACATTCAGTTCACAAAAGCGGGAGAACTTAATCTCTTTCCTGATCCAACCTTTCTTGCTAAGGACGAGCTACCTACTAAGAGATGGGGTCCCTGGAGAATCTGCCCTCTGGAGGAAGATGTCTCTCTATGTCCTGTAGAGTGTCTAAAGGTCTATCTTCGCAGTACTTCAGACTTCAGGGGAGGACAGCTCTTTAAAGGAGAAACCTCTAGATCAAACTTATCCCTAAAACAACAGAGGGCGAAGCTCACCTACTTTTTTCACAGAGCAGATCCTGACAGTACTCCCGCAGGTCATGATCCGAGAAAAATTGTTTCATCACTGACCTTTTTTCAGTATATGGACTTTGAGAGGCTTCGCTCATTTACTGGATGGAAATCATCCAGAGTGTTCTATAAACACTATGATAAGCAGGTTCATGAACTGAAGCATTATGTGGTGGGGCAGGTAGTGTATTAAAACCCGTCGTCTAATTCTACGATGAACAGTTAATTGACTGGGACTGTCAATTGAAGGGAGAAGGGGTCTTCACTTTTAGTGTGACCTCCTTTTGAATGAGTGTTACCATGGTGACACTAACTCTGTTTAAAATCTCAGGTGTGGAATTATACAGATAGCACTAGTGCCGTGTGTACGTAGTACACAGTGTTGATAGAAAATAACAGGTACAGAAATTAGGTAGAGAAATTTTATTATAAACTTTTCTTCAATCTGAGAGTGGCACTCATCATTTCTTCCCTGTCAAGAAGGAAATGTAATTTCTGTATATGTTACATGTATAATTCCGTTATCATGCTACATTTGTTTTACTTGGTAATTCATTTAGTCATTTATTAGAAATAAATGTCTATTAGAATGTAATTGCGTCCTAACTCACCCGACAATTGTATGGTTAAGATGCTAGAGTTCTTTGACTTACTGATGTAAGTATTCTTCATATCATTGTATGCTTGCAAACAATGGATATAATGGACACTGATATTGATTCGGATATATATACAAACTATGAAACTGTTTGTATATTCAGTGTATACTTATGTTTGTTCATACAATATATGCTAACCTTGAGGCCCCTTTTCTACTGTCTAGAATGACTCTTCCCTGTAGGGGGAAAGGAAGCAATTACATCGTTTATGATTAGTGATGATGATGGATAACAGTAACGTCATATGTCTCAAATGGTCCAAATGACCATAGAAATGTTGCCCTAAGGTTAAGGCATTGATAAAAATCCACAGATACATTAATGCTCTGGTATGCTTCCATCAAGACATGGCTTGAGCCCAAAAAAACGGATTTTGAGTGAAGCGAAAAATCTATTTTTGGGTGAGATGGCAAAGTCGTCCTGATGGACCCACCATTCTTTTCTAAAAAAAAAAAAAAAAAAAAGATCTTCACAGTATCCCTCCCGAAGTACTGAATCTGTACCATCATGCTCAATGCTACAAGTAATGTCCACCATCTTGGATATGGCGCTGTTGTGATACTTAATAGTAGTATGGGAACCAAGGTAACCTTGATACGGCTCCTCTTCTATTTTGCCACTTTCCCCATCAAAGCGTAAACGCTATTCGGGGTGCAGATTGCCATTTGGCGTGTCGGATATTATGCGATATCCTTGAGAGAAAATTTAAGGATATTTGCGCCAGGAGCTAAAATTCTGGTGACCTAAAGGTAAAATTCTCTGGGAATATCACTGTAGTACATATATATATATATATATATATATATATATATATATATATATATATATATATATATATATATATATATGTATGTATGTATATATATATATATATATATATATATATATATATATATATATATATATATATATATATATATATATATATATATATATATATATATATATATATGTATATATATATATATATATATATATATATATATATATATATATATATATATATATATATATATATATATATATATATATATATATATATATATATATATATATATATATATATATATATATATATATATAGTTCCTGGTACTTGAGGATGTTAATGGTTTTCAATGCACAATATTTTCACTGAGTACGCATCTTGTGATGTTTTATAAACTGTTAGTCCTTGGAGTTCTAAAATATGTATTTTCTTACGTTATATTCCAGCCAGACACTGGAATAAAACTTTCACCTTCTGTGTTGTTATTTCCTCAACAAAACGTTATGCAAAAATAAAATGATAAAAATGTAATTTTACATACATATACCAAAGGCATTTCCCTTAATTTTGGAGGGTAGCCGACATCAGCAATGAAACAAAACAAAAAAGTGGACCTCTACTCTCTACCTTCCTAACCAGGGACTCAGCCGAGTTCAGCTGGTACTGCTAGGGTGCCACAGCCCAACCTCCCACATTATCCACCACAGATGAAGCATCATAATGCTGAATCCCCTACTGCTGCTACCTCCGCGGTCATCTAAGGCACCGGAGGAAGCAGCAGGGCCTACTGGAACTGCGTCACAATCGCTCGCCATTCATTCCTATTTCTAGCATGTTCTCTTGCCTCTCTCACATCTATCCTCCTATCACCCAGAGCTTTCTTCACACCATCCATCCACCCAAACCTTGGCCTTCCTCATGTACTTCTCCCATCAACTCTTGCATTCATCACCTTCTTTAGCAGACAGCCATTTTTCATTCTCTCAACATGGCCAAACCACCTCAACACATTCATATCCACTCTAGCCGCTAACTCATTTCTTACACCCGTTCTCACCCTCACCACTTCGTTCCTAACCCTATCTACTCGAGATACACCAGCCATACTCCTTAGACACTTCATCTCAAACACATTCAATTTTTGTCTCTCCATCACTTTTATTCCCCACTTTCTCATATAGAACTCTCTTTACATTCATGCCCAACCCTCTATTTTTTACTACTCCCTTAACTGCCCCCAACACTTTGCAACCTTCATTCACACTCTGACGTACATCTGCCTCCACTCCACCATTTGCTGCAACAACAGACCCCAAGTACTTAAACTGATCCACCTCCTCAAGTAACTCTCCATTCAACATGACATTCAACCTTACACCACCATCCCTTCTCGTACATCTCATAACCTTACTCTTACCCACATTAACTCTCAACTTCCTTCTCTCACACACCCTTCCAAATTCTGTCACTAGTCGGTCAAGCTTCTCTTCTGTGTCTGCTACCAGTACAGTATCATCCGCAAACAACAACTGATTTACCTCCCATTCATGATCATTCTCGCCTACCAGTTTTAATCCTCGTCCAAGCACTCGAGCATTCACCTCTCTCACCACTCCATCAACACACAAGTTAAACAACCAAGATGACATCACACATTCCTGTCTCGGCCCCACTCTCACCGGAAACCAATAGCTCACTTCATTTCCTATTCTAACACATGCTTTACTACCTTTGTAGAAACTTTTCACTGCTTGCAACAACCTTCCACCAACTCCATATAACCTCATCACATTCCACATTGCTTCCCTATCAACTCTATCATATGCTTTCTCCAGATCCATAAATGCAACATACACCTCCTTACCTTTTGCTAAATATTTCTCGCATATCTGCCTAACTGTAAAAATCTGATGCATACAACCCCTACTTCTTCTAAAACCACCCTGTACTTCCAAGATTGCATTCTCTGTTTTATCCTTAATCCTATTAATCATTACTCTACCATACACTTTTCCAACTACACTCAACAAACTAATACCTCTTGAATTACAACACTCATGCACATCTCCCTTACACTTATATAGTGGTACAATACATGCACAAACCCAATATACTGGTACCATTGACAACACAAAACACATATTAAACGATCTCACCAACCATTCAAGTACAGTCACACCCCCTTCCTTCAACATCTCACCTTTCACACTATCCATACCAGATGCTTTTCCTACTCTCGTTTCATCTAGTGCTCTCCTCACTTCCTCAATTGTAATCGCTCTCTCATTCTCATCTCCCATCACTGGCACCTCAACACCTGCAACACCAATTATATCTGCCTCCCTATTATCCTCAACATTCAGCAAACTTTCAAAATATTCAACCCACCTTTTTCCTTGCCTCCTCTTCTTTTAACAACCTTCCATTTCCATCTTTCACTGTCTCTTCAATTCTTGCGCCAGCCTTCCTTACTCTCTTCACTTCTTTCCAAAACTTCTTCTTATTTTCTTCATATGACTGACCTAGTCCCTGACCCCACCTCAGGTCAGCTGCCCTCTTTGCCTCACGTACCTTGCGCTTTACTTCCACATTTTTCTCTCTATATTTTTCATACTTCTCTATACTATTACTCTGCAGCCATTCTTCAAAAGCCCTCTTTTTTTCTTCCACTTTTACCTTCACTCCTTCATTCCACCATTCACTGCCCTTCCTCATGCTGCCTCCAACAACCTTCTTGACACATACATCACTTGCAATCCCAACAAAATTTTCTTTTGCTAACTTCCACTCCTCCTCTAAATTACCAGTTTCTCTTACTCTCACCTCGTCATATGCCATTTTCAACATTTCCTGATATTTACTTTTTACCCCCGGTTTTATTAGCTCTTCAACCCTCACTAGCTCCCTTTTACATCCACCTACTCTATTCCCCCACTCTTTTGCTACAACTAATTTTCCTTCCACCAAAAAATTATCAGACATACCGTTAGCCATACCCCTAAACACGTGCACGTCTTTCAATCTTCCAAACATTCTTTTACTTATCAACACATAATCCATTAATACCCTTTCTACTACTCTTCCATTTGCCACTCTTACCCATGTATACTTATTTTTATCTTTCTTTTTAAAAAAGCTAATACTTATTACCATCTCTTGTTCAACACATATCTACCAGTTTCTCGCCACTCTCATTTTCTCCTGGTACGCCATACTTCCCAATGACACCTTCTACCTCTCCAGCGCCCACTCTAGCATTTAAGTCACTCATGACAACTACATCATTCCTTCTACCCAGTCCTTCTACACACCTAGTTAATTCATTCCAGAACTCATTCCGCTCTTCTTCACTTTTCTCACTACCTGGCCCATACACACTGACAAACGCCCAAAATTCTCTACCCAATCTAACCCTTACCCACATTAACCTAGATGATATCTTCTTCCATTCCACTACTTTACCTGTCATCCATTCACTCAGCAATAAAGCCACACACTCTCTCGCTCTTCCCCTTTCAATCCCAGACACTCTACACACATTTCTCCAAACATCACTTCACCCTTTCCTTTCATCTTTTTCTCACACAAGGCCAATACATCCATCCTTCTACTTCTAAACATACTTCCAATCTCACATCTTTTACTCTCTATCGTACTACATCCACGCACATTCAAACACCCCAAAACTAGAGTGCGGGGAGCAGTCACTCTCCCCCCAACCCCATCTCTTTTATACAGGAGAGGGGTTCCCAGCCCCCTAGTCCCGTCCCTTTTAGTCGCATCTTACGACACGCAGGGATAACGTTGGCGCTATTCTAATTGTTTTTATGCCCCCGCGGCCACAGGGGGCAGATGTAATTTTAAGAGTATGAAAATGTTTCACTTAACAACTAACATTTATGGTTAATAAAAATGAAATACCTAAGGAAATTTTAGTAGTTTTCGGGCATCATCGATCATCACTTTCTGATTACTACGAGGCATTTGGTATTGATCGGTATACGGAAACATTTGAAAGCTATGTTTTGCAACTTTAATTCAGGTTTATATTATGTATTTTTCTTTCAATAAAATTTTCACGTCATTTTCTACAGACTCTCCATATCGTTAAAAAATTGAGTAAAATCGTTTCCATTTCTCCACACATTCTATTTCCTTTTTTTTTTTTTTTTAACTTTCTCCTAGTTTGTGCATAGAGAGTCATATTTTTCAGGATTTGACCGCTGGGACACCCAACTCCTACAAGCGATGCGGAATCTTTTAATGGGTAAGCACTGTGTCTCAAACCCTTTAAACAATATACCAGCATTTAATTCTTGTATGAACGTAAACAAGCCTCTACGTAACTTACCTCCGAGAATGTAGGTCATTCTAAGGGAGTTGTAAAAGATATTATATATATATATATATATATATATATATATATATATATATATATATATATATATATATATATATATATATATATATATATATATATATATATATATATATATATATATATATATATATATATATATATATGATCAGAATATAGGAGGACAACAAAATATTTATCGTTCTTCCTATTTCTTGGAAAGATAATAGGCAGTAGAGTTATTCTTTTTTATATATTCAAACGCCTTAGAGATGAGGAAATCAGTTACGGTTAATATCTCTCTCTCTCTCTCTCTCTCTCTCTCTCTCTCTCTCTCTCTCTCTCTCTCTCTCTCTCTCTCTCTCTCTCTCAGTTATTCAACGATTTCTTTAGTATATCTTATCATCTTCATTATTCTATAGATATATTTGTTTGAAGCTTATAAGTTTTCACAAAATAGTTATTTTTGCGTATAGACTCCGTTTGAAATGATATATGAATGCCTATTTACTTACGTGGAGATATTTATCATTCATGACTATACCTACATGTGCTGATGTAAACCTTAAAGTGTTTATAAGATATATTAATACTTATCTCCCATATATCATAAAGAATAAAGAGAAAGTGTTTGCCAACACACAAACAAACACACACTACCCGTCTCTCGAGTAGGAGAGAAAGAAAATAGGAAAACCCTGTTGAGAGAGGGTGGCCGTTTGCGTGTGTGTATGCATATCTATGTAAATATGAAGCAGCCCTTTAAACAGGCCGTCTACAGCTGTTTAAGAATATTGTATGGTATGAATTTTACAAAGATGACATTGGTTTTCTATGCTTCACAGTTAAAACGTGAAACACAGTAGATCTTTTGTCAGGATAACTACGACTAACCCTGTTCTTTTCTCGTATAGATTTTTTCCTCCTATGGCAAGGTGATTAGAAAACCTTCTATTTGATGTCTGTTAACTACAGGCTTTGCAATAACTATTAACTCTCTGGAATTAGGTAAAGTTGGTTTCATATAATGCAATTATTTTTTCCTTTGAAAACAGGGTTGAAAGCTACAATTATTTATCTCGCCTAGTTCCAACCACTGACTGAAATCCAAGATTGAATATCCTATGCAAAAAAATATACTTATACATATATACAGTATATATATATATATATGTATATATATATATATATATATATATATATATATATATATATATATATATATATATATATATATATATATTTATATACATATATATATATATACAGTATATATATATATATATATATATATATATATATATATATATATATATATATATATATATATATATATATATATATATATATACTAGATGTATATATATATATATATATATATATATATATATATATATATATATATATATATATGTGTGTATATATGTATATATAATATATATATATATATATATATATATATATATATATATATATATATATATATATATATATATATATATATATTTATATATATATATATATATATATATATATATATATATATATATATATATATATATATATATATATGTAAATAATAATAAGCCACATATATCAAAACATTAAAGTCTATATTATCTTAACAACCTCGGGATCAGAACCCCAGGCGAAATCACTCAAAGACTATAGTATCTGTCCGTCCTGTCTTCGAACCCTGGTCCAGGATGCTTGTGAGACATAGACCATACCACTCAGCCACGAAGAAAGATAAAAGTCAATGACAGTTTTTCTGTACATATACCTGTCGAAATCAGGTTTTTTGTACTTAGAATTGAAATCAACCCATCTCCACCATCGTAGCTAATTGGTAGGTCTATGACTTGGAATTCGATTAATGATAAATTTTGCACAT
>NW_027169950.1:17500-25000 GCF_036898095.1 Palaemon carinicauda | reverse complement strand
ATGTTTAGCATAATAATAATAATAATAATAATAATAATAATAATAAAAATAATAATAATAATAATAATAATAATAATAATACATAAATCTGTTGCTTTTATGTTTAGCTCACATTAAAGAAAAAGCTTAACCAATAAATATGATAATGAATAAATGCAACCTTATGTAATTCAACCTAATACTTCAAGGCATCTCAAGTACTCTTCTCCACGTTCTGAAGAAGAAAAAAAGATGAGGCACTGAAGACACCCTCAAGAAACTCTCACGCTCGTCATGAGAAGAACCCACTTTTGCAATATCCGCCTAAATAGAGAAACGGATAGAAAAAAAGGGGACCTTGCTACTGACATTATACGTCTCATGTCTATTCTTCGTCTATCCACTTCTTCAATTAAAGGTTTAAAGGTTTAAGGGCCACGCATGAATGGCAGAGGGAAGGGACAGTGACATTGCCCTATCGAGCAAGACAATGCGCTAGAAACTCACAATATATACATACGATCAGCACCCAAGCCCTCTCTCCACCCAAGCTAGGAGCAAGGAGGGCCAGGCAATGGCTGTTTTTGACTCAGCAGATAGACCTGTATGGTCCCACAAACTCCCCCCATCCTAAGCTCACGAGGAGGGTAAGGTTACAGGACCAAAGAAACTAAAGAGTTTGAGCGGGACTCGAACACCAATCTGGCGTTCAGGCAGACAGGAGCGTTGCCTCATCGTCTATCTCTCCCTACCCCCCTCAAGGAAAATCTCTCACCAAGCAACTGGATCGAACCCAAGTACCAATAATAATGTCACAGTCAGATTCGATGAAATTTTTCCTTCCATTTCATACGTTGTCGGAAATGTTCTCATGGAATGGCTGCTTAGAAGGGCAAAAGATATGTTGGTTTAAGGCCAGATGATCTTAACAAGAACCTAATAAGGCGATAAATTCGTTGGCCCTGGTGGAGGTCTTCTTAATAGTGGGTAAAACTCTACTGTGCCATTGTTAAATGGGGAGATGTACGATGTTTAAAATGGGCGATGTACGATGTTTGAAATGGGAGGTGTACGATATTTAATGGGATTCTCAGATATAAAACAGTGAAAAAAGAAGAAAGGTGAGGGGTTAATGGAGAGAGAGAGAGAGAGAGAGAGAGAGAGAGAGGAGAGAGAGAGACTTGCCTCAAGGGGCGAAGGAAAAAAATTGTTTGTTTATTTGCAAATGCTTAAGAAATATCTATTAGGAGAGATAAGCGCGTTGGACCTAAACATAACGCTGGTTTGAATAAATTATATAGGATCAATTTGTTACCCATATACAACATAGGTCAGTTATGAACATTATGCATTTCTTTAGTGTTCCTGAGTCATTGTTCATTTTTATAGTGTTCCTAAATCATTATGCATTTTTTATTGTTCCTGAGTCATTGCGTTATTTTAATTTGGCGAGTCATTATGCATTTTTCAGTGTTCCTGAGTCGTTGCGCATTTTTTAGTGTTCCTGAGTCATTATGCATTTTTTATGTTTCTGAGTCATTGCATTATCTTAGTTTCCCTAAGTCATTGTGCGTTTCAGTGTTCTGAGTCATTGTGCATTTCTTAGTGTTCCTGAGTTATTGTGCATTTTCTAGTGTTCCAGAATCATTATGCATTTTCTATAGTGTTCCAGAGACATTATGCATTTTGTGAGTCATTATGCATTTTTAAATGTTCCTGAGTCATTGATCAAGTTTAGTGCTCCTGAATCATTATGCATTTTTATAGTGTTCTTCAGTGATTAAGCATTTGTTCAGTATTCCAGACTCCATCTGCATTAATTTAGTGTTACCGAGTCATTAAGCATCTTTTAGTGTCTCCTAAGTATTCAGGGGCACAGTGAATGAAGGACTGATAGAGGAAATTAAAGAACAGAAGGCGAGGAAGATCGGAAGTTCACAATATGAGAACTTTGGTGTATGAGAAGGTCTTTCGTATTGTCTCCCAAAATCTAGAAAGCGGTTGATATCGTGTGAAAGAAATGCGATTATGAGAAGAGATCTCTTTTTAGCCGTTGGGTTTGTCAGTAAAATTACTGATGATTCAACACCAGTAGAGATTGTAAGGAAGGTTGGGTGTGGTTGAAATCTTGCAGTTACAATTATACGAGTAATTGTTGGTGGTCTGTTGGGTGAATGACGTGATTGCATGCAAGATCTTTAGGGACTATCCGGAAACAAGATTTTGACTGATCTTTGCGTAATCCTTCGAGGGAAACCAATCTTGCGAAAAAAAAAAAAAACAGATCGAGAAAAAGAAACATGGAAACCAATATGAAAAAAATTCTTAAGGTTGTAAATAAGATCTTCAGGGTTAATACTGCAACAAAATTTCAACTAATCATCACGTAATCTTTCAAAGTGAAATTATTAATGTGTGAAAGCGAGAAAAGGGAACAAATAAGAGAAACAAACGAAGATAAAAAATGTCTCAAGATTGCATGCAAGATCTTTAGGATAATACTGCAACAAAATTTCAACTAATCATCACGTAATCTTTCAAAGTGAAATTATTAATGTGTGAAAGCGAGAAAGGGGAACAGAAAAGAGAAACAAACAAAGATAAAAATTTCTCAAGATTGCATGCAAGATCTTTAGGGATAATACTGCAACATAATTTCAAATTACCTTCACGTAATCTTTCAAAGTGAAATTATTAGTTTGTGAAAGCGAGGAAGAGAACAGAATAGAGAAACAAACATAGAAATTCTTAAGTTAGCATGCAAGATCTTAGGGATAACCTGACAAAAAGTTTGACTCAACTTTTATTAATCTTTCAAAATGAAATTATTAGTGTATGAAAGCGAGAAAATGGAACAGATCGAGAGAAACATACATGGAACGAAGATAAAAAATTCTTAGAATGCATACGAGATCTTAAGGGATAACCTTGAAAATATTTTGACTCAACTTTTAGTAATCTTTCAAATGAAATTATTAGTGTGTGAAAGCGAGAAAAGGGAACAGAATGAGAGAAAAAAAAACATGGAGACGAAGATAAAAAATCTTAAGAATGCATACAAGATCTTAGGGATAAGCGGACAAAAAGATCTTGACTCAACTTTTATTAATCTTTCAAAGTGAAATTATTAGAATGCGAAAGTGAGAAATGGGAACAGAATGAGAGAAAAAAACATGAAGACGAAGATAAAAAGCTTAAGAATGCATACAAGATCTTAAGGGATAACCTGACATAAAGAGTTTGACTAACTTTTAGTAATATTTCAAAGTAAATTATTAGAATATGAAAGCGAGAAAATGGAACAGATCGAGAGAAAGAAACATGAAAACGAAGATAAAAAATTCTCAAGAATGAATGCAGATCTTTAGGGATAACTGACATAAAGAGTTTGACTCAACTTTTAGTAATCTTTCAAAGTAAATTTATTAGAATATGAAAGTGAGAAATGGGAACAGAATGAGAGAAATAAACATGGAAACGAAGATAAAAAAAAATCTTAAGTTAGCATACAAGATCTTTAAGAATAACGACAATAAAGATCTTGACTCAACTTTAGTAATCTTTCAAAATGAAATTATTAGTTTATGAAAGCGAGAAAAGGGAACAGAATGAGAGAAAAAAAACATGGAGACGAAGATAAAAAATTCTTAAGAAGGCATAGTAGATCTTTAGGGATAACCTTGAAAATATTTTTACTCAACTTTTAGTAATCTTCAAAGTGAAATTATTAGAATGCGAAAGAGAGAAAAGATAACAGATCGAGCAAAAAAAAACATAGAAACGAATATTTTCAAAGAATGACAAACAGAATTCCAAAAAGATGAAATCACTCCTTCCTTTGGCTTCTCAAGTTCCTAATAAGATTAACGGCTGCTCTCACCAAACTCTGGGAGTAACTGGTTTTCCTTTACAATAATTATAATGAAATAAGTATTAATATTAATGATATTAATAATTATTATCATCAACAACGTCATTATAATCATTATCAAGATTATTATTCATAAAAAAAATATATTTTTAAGGATGTTAATAATTTTTGCTATGCTCATGCATCACAAAGAATACAAAACAAATATCATCATTTATAAAAATTGAGGTTTTGAAATTATATTGCTAGTCCATTTAATGTATTTATTATTATTATTATTATTATTATTATTATTATTATTATTATTATTATTATTATTATTATGATTATTATTATTATTATTGCTTTAAAACTACAATCATAGTTGGAAAAGCAAGATGTATAATCCCAAGGGCTCCAAAATGGAAAATAGCCCAGTGAGAAAAGAAAATAGGAAAACAGAATAGGGTGCCCGAATGTACTTCAAGCAAGAGAACTCTAACCCAAGAAAGTGAAATAGCATGGTACAGAGGCTATGGCACTATCCAAGACTAGGGAACAATGGTTTGATTTTGGAGTGTGCTTACCATAGCTAAAAAGTCTCTTCTAACCTTGCATAGGGAAAGTAGCCACTGAACAATTACAGTGCAGTAGTTAACCCTTGAGTGAACTAATGTTTGGTTAGCTTAATGTTGTCAGGTGAATGAGGAAAGAGAAAAATGTGTTTAAGATTATTCGATATATGTGCAGGCAAAGAAAAATGGTCCATAACTAGAGAGATCCAATATAGTCATTTCTGGCCAGTCAAAGGACCCAATAACTCTCTATCGATAGTATCTCAACGGGTGGCTGGTGACTTGGCCAACCTACTGCATACATTTCAGAGAAAAGAAATATGAATATTTGAATAATCACGAAAAATTATTCACAAAAATCTATTTCTGGAATGATATTGCTAGTTCATTCGATACACACACATCTAAAAAAATTGAAAAATGAAAAGAATAAATAAAATACAAAAAAAAAAATATTTATAAAAATCTACTTTTAGAATGTTATTGATAGTTTTTGATACAGATAAGTAAAAAAAAAAAAATAAAATATGAAAAAATATTTATAAAAATTCTACTTTAGAATGATAATTCAAGTTCATTCGATACACATACATCTAAAAAATAGAAAAAATTACAAATAAAAAAAAGAAAATAAATAAATTACAAAAAAAAATTATTAATAAAAATGTACTTTTAGAGCAACATTGATAGTTTTCGATACAGAAAAAATTGAAAAAAAAAAAAACAAATAAAATACGAAAAAATATTTATAGAAATATCTTTTAGAATGATAATGCAAGTTCATTCGATACACACACATCTAAAAGAATGAAAATGCTGAAATCAAACATGGAAAATAAGAGATAAAAAAAGAAAGAATTAATATGGAAAATAAGAGATAGAAAATGATGAAATCAAACATGGAAAATAGATAAAAAAAAAAGAAGGAATTTACACGGAATTGGAATGCAAACAAACGCCTTATTTGACCTTGTCAAGGAAACGTCGTGATACCTTCTCAGCTTATCTTGGATCACGAAGGACCTGCAATTCCGGATCTTTGGTTATGGGAAACCTTCAAGTGAAACTATACAGGACAAACAAGTTTCATGAAATGAAGAGACGGAGAAGGGGAAATATCGGTTTCATGAAGGATGTGATGTTACCCGGAATCGTTATTCAACTATTTATGTAAATTGATATTCATTTAAATAAATGAATGATTGATGTCGAAGGTCCTTGACAATGATATTTGTTTTTTATATATATATATATATATATATACAGTATATGTATGTATATACTCGTATGTACATATATATATATACACACACACACACACACACAAATATATATATATATATACAGTCAAGACCAGCTCTCCCAGTCCTTCTGTAGGTAGGAGAGAGAGTAGTCATACCCTAGGGAGAAGGGGGGTGATGATATTGAGGCCCATTTATCACGATATCATTCGTTACAAATCTCCCCTATATAATAAGAAGTAAGTGTGCGGATATATATATATATATATATATATACATATATATATATTATATATATACACACATATATATATATTATATATATATATAATATATATATATATATATATATAAATATTTAGCTGTCATTTCTAACGGGCCGCGTACACTATTAAATAATAAAAGACAATTCATTTAAAACCATAAAAGCAAACAGGTCAGTAACAGGGTAAAATACCTTTCAAAGACCCCTCTCCATCAAGCTAGGACCAAGGAGGGCCAGGCAATGGCTGCTGATGACTCAGCAGAAAGACCTAATAGCCTAAGTTACATCCCTAGTTGGAAAAGCAGGATGCTATAAGCCCAAGGGCTCCAATGGGGTTAAATAGCCCAATGAAGAAAGGAAATAAGGAAATAAATAAAGTACTATATATAAGATATAATAAACAATTAAAATAAAATATTTTAAGAACAATAATATCAAAACAGATCTTTCATATATAAACTATAAAAAAGACATGACAAATGAAAGAAGGAAAATTATTATTATAAAGAACAGAGAAGAAGTAAAGAAGTAGGATGCCATTACCTCAGAGATAATTTCCAGAATAAAAATTAAATATAAATGTCGCTACTAAACTTGACCACACGAGAGGATAGATTTATCCTCCTACACAACCACAAATCTAATTAGCCTTGTTTGGGCATAATCTAACCGTGACGAAGTTTAAAAGACAATTTTCATAAAAGAATATATAAAAAAAGATGACTTATTAGGGGAATACATTAAAAAAAAATGACTTGTTTAGGGAATACAGTAAAAGAAAAAACGGTTTTTTGAGTCAAAGGTTTAAAAAATACGTTTTAGGAGGCAATCATTAAAATTAAGATGCAATTTTGAAGACAAAAATGAGAAAAAAATACGTTTTTGGAGGCAAACATAAATATATATATATATATATATATATATATATACATTTTGGAGGCCAAACATTGAAAAAAGATGCGATTTGGAGACAAACATTACAAACAGAAATGCGTTTTTTTGGAGGCAGATATTAAAAAAAGATGAGTTTTTTGGATGAAACATTAAAAAATATGATTTTGGAGGCAAACATTAAAAAGGATACGTTATAGGAGGCATTTAATAAAAAAAAAAAAAGGACGTGTTTTTGGAGGTGTACATTAAAAATGTGTTTTTAGAGGCAGGCGGAGCAATTTCACGAGGATAATCAGCGATGCTACACATTCCTGGGAATAACAGGTTCCTTTCTCTCTCTCTCTCTCTCTCTCTCTCTCTCTCTCTCTCTCTATAGAACTGACTAAACATTATTTACGCAAAGACCCATGGATACAAAGAGGCTTGGGATACCCTCTTATTTCATGTCAGTAATTCTTTTTTTTTGAGTAAGGACGATGCCAATTACATATTTGTTTATTATTTATTTACTTAATTGTATTTAATCTAATCTATCTTGTATGAAAGGGTTTTACTTGCACGAATTTTCTTGTCATTACGAAACCTTTCCGTAAAGTGGACTTGATAAACAGCAAAAAATTAACCTTCTTTTGAAATTAAACCCAGCACTTATTTAATTAATTGTATTTATCCCAATCTATTTTGTATGAAGGGACT
>NW_027169950.1:5000-15000 GCF_036898095.1 Palaemon carinicauda | reverse complement strand
AAAAATAACTCTTAATGGAAAACTGTGGAGAAGATTCAGTCAAAACAAACAGAGAAGATTGATAAAGAGGAAAGTCTAATGAATAAAGAGAAAAAGAATTCTTAATGGAAAACTGTGGAGAAGATTCAGTCAAAACAAACAGAAGAAGATTGATAAAGAGGAAAGTCTAATGAATAAAGAGAAAAATAATTCTTAATGGAAAACTGTGGAGAAGATTCAGTCAAAACAAACAGAAGAAGATTGATAAAGAGGAAAAGGCTAATGAATAAAGAGAAAAAGAATTCTTAATGAAAACTAATCAGCGCAGAGTTCACGGAAAGGGACAAAAAGCCGACCTTTGCTTTCTTATCTCTCTCAAGATGGCCTTAAGGCCTTCAATAAAAATGAAATAAGATTTAGGAAAAAGAATCCTAATTTTTCTCTTCATTTGATTTGTTTTCAAACGCAGAGGCCGATGGAACGGGAAAAAGAAAATTCCATATAAAAAGCTAAGGTATATGAATAAAGAACTGACCTGAGAAAAAGACCTTTTATCAAAGGTAATATAATTTTTTTTTCTCTCTCTCTCTCTTTTTATTGTGGATCTACATTCCTAGACAGTTTTCTTTTTCGTAATGACAGTCTGTGGAGATCCTTCCTTGTTTCTGTTTTTCTTCCTTGCAAACATCTTTATTTCCCTTCCATATACTAATCAAGCGTAAATTACCATTTTTGGAACCTGAGAATTTCTATGAGAAATTTCTCGGGTTTTCCCGTAGCAAGCAGTTGACTTTGAATCTATACAGAAAATTAAAATGCGTGCTAAATTTCTGAATCATAGCAAAGTATGACTGTATGCATATACGTGTATATGTATGAACATATATGTATATTTACAGTACACAGATATACATATAGATCCATTTTACGTACACATATATACTGTATGTGTATGTGTGTGTGCGTACACATGTGTTACAGCCACGAAAGGAAAAGTGAAATGACTTGACTAAAGTTGGTACTTTTGTCTTGTTAACACCGTGTTAAGGTTAACAATGAAACAAGAGTACTAACTCCAATAAAATTTTGTTATTCCCCCCCCCCCGCCCTTCGTGGCTAAAGCATACACTACACACTCACACACACACACACACACATATATATATATATATATATATATGTGTGTGTGTGTGTGTGTATGTGTGTAAATATCAACCACAATAGCATTTAATACCGAATTCTACCTTGGGATTATATATCCACTGAAAATTCATTTATGATAACAGCTCCTGATTGGGCAGAGATTTGAACCTACGCCTCTAAGCCGAAACCTTGCTGCAAAGACTCTTCCAATTTTGATAGCTCGATTGGAAGAGTCCTCGCTGGCACGATTTCGGCTAGGGAAATAGGTTCGATTCTCTGTCCAGCCAGAAGCGGTTATCATAAATGATTTCCATTGGATATACATTCCCAAGGTAGAATTCGGTATTAAATGCCACTGTGGTTGATATTTACATTGATTAAAATCATGTGTTAGTAATATATATATATATATATGTATGTATATATATATATATCTGTATATATATATTATATATACACAGATATATATATTATATATATATATAGAGAGAGAGAGAGAGAGAGAGAGAGAGAGAGAGAGAGTGTGTGCGTGTTTCTTAACGGCTGTATGCATTAGTATTCAAACTAAAGCTTTTTATGTAAACAAAAGTTATTTTAACAGCCAATTTTTTGGTTAAGAATCCTGTGAGAACATTAATCACCCTTTGAATCCCAAGCCATGTTTACAAAGAGGAAAAAAAAACCACACCACTTATTTTGTTCGTGACATTTTGTCAGTTCACTTTTATTTTTACCCTGAAGACAAATATTTTTACGCCAACCACAAAAGAACAATTTTTTGAGATTTATCCTCCAGGGAAAGCCATTAGTGTCCGGCGTCGAAGTTTTCACACGGATATCGCTTGTCTTTTGTTTTTCCTTATTATACATGGTGTTTACGATGGCGTATTACGTAAAATACTTGCTGCACTTAAAACAAAAAATAAATAGATAAAATTTTAGTCGGAAATTCTCCGTAAAATATAGTTTTCAGCCGTATTTCAGTAAAATGCAGGCGACCGTAATTTTACCATACTTTGTTATTATAATTTACGGGTTGGTGACCCTAATATTGCTTCCTCGATCAATACATGAAAAAAAAAAATAAATAAAAAATAAAAAAAAAACACGGTAACTTTAATCGGAAACTCTCCGTAAAAATATACTGTTCTCAGCCGTATATCAGTAAAATACAGGCGACCGTAGTTTTACCATACTTTGTTATTATATTTTACGGGTTGGTGACCGTAATATTACTCCTTCACGTCAATATATCCGTTTTTAATACGGTAAATGCTTGGTAACATTCATTCCAGGATAGTTACCGTTTTTACGGCATTTTCTAACAGTGTAGCTTATGTATTATCACAATTCCACAGGAAATCAAAACAATTTCTTTTTTCTTTTATGCAGGTACGATTTTTTTCCTTCCACCATTCGTGATAAAGAGGAAGCCTTCTCTTCTTAAAGGTTTAAAGGACACTCATGAATGGCAGAGCTAGGGACAGGGACAAGACAATGCCCTAGAGACTAACCATTACATATGATCAGCGCCCAAGTCCCCTCTCCACCTAAGCTGGAACCAGGGAGGACCAGGCAATGGGTACTGATGACTCAGCAGACAGAACTATAGGCTCCCCCAAAACCCCTCATTTTTAGCTCACAAAGATGGTAAGGTTGCAGATACTAAAGGAACTAACGAGTCTGAGCGGGACTCGAACCCCCGTCTGGCGATCACCAGGCAGAGACATTACCATTCAGGTCACAACAACCCCTAGCTCTCTGTATAAATTATCCAGCTATTCAGAGGCTTGCAAACTAGCATTTTTCAAAAATTCATGTTACTCTTGATGTATTTTAAGGCCGGAAGAAGACTAGACAATATCGATGACATTGGCCTCTCAAGTTAAATTGTAGCAAACTAATGCGAATCCTGGAATTCTGGATTCTGGATTCCGGAATACCATGTCAATAAGATCCAACATCATGTTGTGCCTGAGACAAATGCCGATCCGGAATACCATGTCGATAAGATCCAACATCATGTTGTGCCTGAGACAAATGCCGAAGCACGTGAACTTTACGAGATATCTTACAGTTATCTATCTGAACTGTCATATCTCATTCAAATTAGTTTTTATGTTGACATTTCTTACCTTTTATTCTTTTCTTGCTTTACCTTGGCCTTGGATTCAGTAAGGGTATTTGGTTGGTTTGGCCTCTGTATTGAAGAAAATAAGTAAAAGCAAAGAAATCTGACATTTCTTAGACCCTTTCTGCTCTAAAACGAATGTTTGGACAAATTTGTCAAGCCCACACCACTAATAAATACGCTAAGACTTCTTTAGAAATTTCCCATTTCTAGAAAGAAAATAATCATATGAAATCAATACACCTATACATAAAAGAATAAATTGGTGAGTGCGTGTGTGTGTGTTCTTGCAAGCAAAGCGCCATTTTTTAAAAAGTGTCAGAAATCATGATTGAAAATTGCCAATTTTCAAATTATTCATATTATTATCATTATTATTACTATTATTATTATTATCATTATTATTATCATTATTATCAATATAATAATAATAATAGTAATAATAATAATAATCATTATTATTATTTATATTATTATTATTATTATTATTATTATTATTATTATTATTATTATTATTATTATTATTATTTTCATTATCATTATCATTATTATTATTATTATTTTTATCATTATCAATTTTATTATTATTATCATTATTATTATTACTATTATTATTATTATTATTATTATTATTATTATTATTATTATTATTATTATTATTATTATTCAATCACAATTTCTGACACTAAAAATGCGCTTGGCATGTTTCTCGACTGAAAGACTCTGAATAAAGCCGTTATATGGAATGAATAGATGTAGTGACAAATAAAACTAGTCTGGCTAAACCCAATTGAAAACATCTTAATGTTCTTGCAATGGACTTTTAAGAGCATTAGAAACAGGATAACTTTGTAAAAAAAAACCTTGTTAGCAACAATGCAGTGATGCATGAATGAACTAGCACGCTACTAGCTACTAGCTGCTAGCTACGAGGGCCGTTCTGGTGTAAACGAAGCCACAAAAAATAAAAATAAAGCCACATTACACCTTGAAAAGACAGCAAAGTGGCACCAAAATAGCAATCAAATTGTTACCTAATCTCTCTCTCTCTCTCTCTCTCTCTCTCTCTCTCGCTATGGATTTGTGCCTGTTTTTGACGGTGTTGTAAACTAAATTGTGTGTGTATATATATATATATATATATACATGTATATATAAATATATATATATATATATATATATGCTATATGCTTTACTAAATGCCACACAAATAATTCTATACAAACCTAAGGCGAAGGCGACTAAGACGAAACAAAAACAGGTCTGATGCTTAATTTCCATAATTTTTTTTCTCTACATAGAAATGAAATTATACAAAAATGAAAATGAAAAATATTCGAGGTTCTATAAAATACACTATAATATACCTTTAGGTCATTTACAGCAACGAAGTCAGGGAAATTAATAGTAAGTTTTCCCACAGCAATAAATAACAGTACTTAGTACTGCTTGGGTAACCTTAGGGAAAATGAACACCGTCTGGTTGCTTGCATTATCTATAATGGGAGTAGATTGACATGTTTCATTTTCACTTATGGTATGGTGATAACAATGATAATGATAATGATAATAATAATCTACCTATTTTATTAACAGCAAGTGCGTGGCTTAGGGGCTACGATTCAATCCCAGTATGAGATATTTCATTTCTATATGAACACGATATTGTGTTGATTTTCATACGTATATATATAATATATATATATATTCATTTATACATATATACATACATACATACATATATATATATATACATATATACTATATAAATATATATATATATATATATATATGTGTGTGTGTGTGTGTATATATATACATATATATACATACATAATATATATATATATATATATAAATCTTTCCTGTCATGCTGAGCAAAAACCATTTGCAATACAACAAACTCTCAAAGATTGCCCAAACTAGCGCATTGTAGTTAGGAAAGGAGGAGGGGGTGGGAAGAAACTAATCAGTGTGTGTGTAAGTATGCATATCTATCTGAATATCAAGCCGTAATTTTTGACAGGTTGTGTACACTAGTAGTAAAAAATAATGGCCATGCTAATGATACTTATTATAAATCCTTCACAATAGCACGAGTGTAAAAATAGGGGCGCAAATCCATATTAATATTTTCGTCAAATATTAAACAATAAAATACAAAAGGATCTTTCGAGTACCTGGTCAATTTTCCTTTTCAATGGTGGCAATAATCTTATTATTATTAATATTATTGTTATCATCACTATCATTATTAATATATTTGTTATTACATATGGCACTATCATAAGCATTAAAATGATTGCTAAGATAATAATAATAATAATAATAATAATAATAATAATAATAATAATAATAATAATAATAATAATAATGATATAATAATAATCATATTATTATTATTATTATTATTATTATTATTATTATTATTATTATTATTATTATTATTCTCTCTAACTCGGGCCCTTACCACTGAATAGATTTGGTGATATCCTGTTGAGCAGTCATGCATATTATAATTATAGGCTACGGGATAGCACAGTAGGATACCCAGCTCCTTTGACTCCTGTCTGATACCTGTACTGATTCACGTTTCCTTAACTGTACAGAAGGGTATATTATCAATATTGTTTTCTGTAACTGTGTAAACGTGTTTTAATTCATTATACAAGATTTATGATAAGCTGTTAGATAAGCGTATATTGAATGACAATAACTCTCAAATTCGTAAGTTCTTTTGGTCGCTGCAACCTCACCATCCTTGTGAGCTAAGGATGCGGGGTTTGGGGGAGGCTGTAGGTCTATCTGCTGAGTCATCAGCAGTCATTGCCGGGCCCTCCTTGGTCCTAGCTTGGGTGGAGAGGGGGGCTGGGGCGCTGATTATGTGTGTATATGGTCAGTCTCTAGGGCATTGTCCTGCTTGATAGGGCAATGTCCCTGTTCCTTGCCTCTGCCATACATGAGCAGCCTTTAAACCTTTAATAGTTCATTAAACAGAATTCGCTTACGAGAAAAAATGTGATAAACGAAAGACATTAAGATATATAATGATATACGAGCATCAGATAAACATAAATAAATTAGTTAAATGTGTTTGTGAAAAATGATTGGCAAAATAAAAGTTTTTTTTTTTTTTTTTTTTTTTTTTTGGGGGGGGGGGAATTAATAGCAGTACTTTGAAGATACATAATAGCCCTAATTCGTTGCAAGAACCGTTGTATTTTATTATTATTTTTTGGGGGGGCCATAATATATTACCTACTGACTTTTAGTTTCTATTGCCTTAAATTATGTATACATTTATCAAAATTTAAAAATTATTTTCAAATCTAGAACCACATCCTCACATCCAGTGAAAAAGTGTACTTTTCCAATGAATGAAATACAATAGAGTACAACAATTTCCTGAGAAAATAAAAAGAGAAAACTAAATCGCTCTGCAGACAATAGTAGATACTATGGGAGGTTATACAATAGCAAAAACACATCAGACTCAATGTCAGTTTCTTTGGCCTATCAACCGTGACAAACTATGGGAAGGGGAAAGTTGTATCCGGTTATATAAGCATGATCGTTTGAGATGGTAGGCTACTGTATAGAGTACATGTATCTCCTATATAATAAAGAGCATGTGTCTGGATATATATATATATATACATATATATATATATATATATATATATTTATATATATACATGTACATATATATATATATATATATATATTTCTTTTCGGTCAAGCTCAACTCCCACCCTTCAAGTAGGGGGTTGAGGGAGCATTCATAATGCCCAGGTGAGAGGGGGGATTGCGTGGGTATGTGTGCATGTCTATCCTAATTATTTAGCTGTCATTTTTTTACGGAATGCGTAAACTAGTGTTTGTGTGTGTGTATATATATATGTGTATATATATATATATATATATACTGTATACATATATAATAATAATATAAGAAAATGTACGTATACATTATATATATATATATATATATATATACATACACATACATATATACATGTGTGTATGTGTGTTGAAATCTATGGATTACAAATATCATACACACAGTGTAACCCCTCACCAGATGTGAAAACTATAGAATTTCCCCGCGAAATCGGTAATTGAATTGCCAAACAATAATAATTCCCAAGGAAAAAAGTTCTACTTCATGGCCAAAGATCCCCTGCTGGCCTTTCACTCGCTTTAATCATCTTCTCGACACAATACGCAGCCCTGCTAATGTGCTTGAGCGTATGTACTGTACTTGCGTAATTGCCACACTTCCCCAGAAACAGTATGTACAGTCACTCATATAAGCTGATGGATGTCCGGGTGTTTAAGAGAGATTTCCATTTCACCCCTTTCTGGACGACAGGTGCCTGGGAGTGCGAAAACGGTCAACAGTATAGTTGAATATTTGACCGGTCTCGCGCTCCCAGACACCTGTCGTCCAGAAAGGTGTGGAGTATAAATGTCTCTCAAACACCCGGACATCCATAAACTTATATGAGTGACTGTACATAAGTGGGGGTAGGGGAGGGGGATATAATCCCTCTGGAAGTGAATTTAATTCCGAAGGGAATGAATAATAGCTCTGCGAGGAAGTTCCCACAATGCATCATCGAAAGTCTCAATTTCATTGTATATTTGCGCGCCCTTGCGATTTCATTTTGGATACATCTAAACCCCGCCCACTCCCGCGCCCACCCCATCGCTAAAGGGTGTGTTACTTCAGAAAAGTGACCTTCAGACCATAATTATTCGGTCTTAATGCTGTTATTTTTAGGGGCTTTTGCTTATGGCCCAAAGACTCTGTGCTTCTTGAGACTATGCAATCACAAGCAGTGACCTTCTCCCACGGTGTCGATGGCCAGTAATATTGTGACACCAAAATGAAGTCTCACTAATATGAAAGAGTCTACTTTTAAGATATATATATATATATATATATGTGTGTGTGTGTGTGTGTGTGTGTGTGTATATATATGTATATATATGTATATATACATATATACATACGTATATATATACTCACACAGTATATAAAATATATATATATATATATATATATATATATTATATATATACACACACACACATATATATATAATACATATACAATATATATACATATATACATATATATACATACACACACAGACACACACACACACATATATATATATATATATATATATATAATTTTCCTTGGGCTTTCTTTGCATAACAACACCCGATTTTCGAGCTACTAACCGTCACTTGAATATCTTAAAAAAGAAAAAAAAAAAAAAAACGTATTGCCAATACATATTTGTGTTTTCCTCCATAGCTGAGCAATTGGATTTTCCTATTTTCTATTGTTTCATTTTATTAATATCATATCATCTAAAATGAGGGTCTGGCAATAAATATTAAGACCAATCTTTCTCCATACTTCTTTCTAAACTATACTTAAATTCATAAGCATGTATGTTTGTATGTATGAAAGTTTGTATAGATTTACATATTGGTATTATCTTCTAGCAAATAATTTTATTCCTAACAGTTGATGGTTTTATTGGGACGAATCAATAAAGGATCTATTTGTAATCTTCAATAAAAAAAAAAAATAAAAAAAATGACGGTCTACGTTCTATTGGGACGAATCAATAAAGGATCTATTTGTGATCTTGAGAAAAAAAAAAAAAAAAAAAAAAAAAAAAAAAAAAAAAAACTGTCTACGTACGGAAAAGTAACTTGAGCCTACGTTGAGCTCGATTTAAAATAAGGTTGCTTGGCTCTGTATACGTTTTCAGGAATTCAATATGAAAACTTTTTCAGTCCCATAAAACTTATTCACTGAAGATTTAAACTTCATACAGTTTTCCACACGAACAGAGCTGTATGTGGAAACAAATACTTTCGGGCTGAACTTTAATGGTTTGTTTGACAAACAAAAAGACTAATTCTTTGTTGAGATGAAGAAAAAGAGTTATAAGAACACAATTTTTTGTTTACCTGACTGCATTTTCTTATCACTAAACGAGTTTCAATAATAAGCTATTTTCTAAAAGCTATTCTCTCAGCAAGAATTATCATCTATAAATCAAATCTTACGTCTCAGCGATTTTCTAAGAGCTATTCTCTAAGCAAGCATTATCATCCATAAATTAGATCTCATGTCTCACACGCAACCGAAAAAAAAAGTATGTTTCTCACTCCATATCAATCTTGAAGATCTGAGATCAATATAAATTCGTTCAGCCTCTAAGTAAAACGCAATGTCATGGAGATCTCTTTAAACTCTCGATTTCTGTTGCGTTCACAATCGTTTTCTGTATCTCATTTCACGCTCTAGATTGTGTGGATGAGAGGCCTTGGGGGGCCTTGAGGGGGGGGGGGTAGTGAAAGGAGGGCTGTGGGGTGCCATTGGGGGAGGTCTCAACTTGGACTCCGCAAGAACCACCAGAAGGGAACCTGTCTGACTAGAGAATATATACTTCAGTCTCGGGGAGAGAAGGAGTGTTTGTGTGATACTGTCTTGCATTTTTTATTATAACAATAATAGTTAAAGTAGTACACCATCGATTAGATTACTAGATTAAGATTTTGGGATTTCAACCGATTTCAACCATCTCTCTCTCTCTCTCTCTCTCTCTCTCTCTCTCTCTCTATATATATATATATATATATATATGGCTCAGTTGGTAGAATCCTCGCAGGCATGGTTTTCGGCTGAATTGGCAGGGGCTCGAATCTCTGCCCGGCCAG
>NW_027169949.1:0-31848 GCF_036898095.1 Palaemon carinicauda | reverse complement strand
TCTGAGTGGTATGTTAGGTTTGTTCTCAGTATACACAGCTCTCTTCAGTATGAACTATTATTACTAGAAGGCCCATTTTACCTGAGTGCTATGTATCATCCTTGTGTGAGGAGGAAGATTACAATCATAGACAACTGCAATCACCCACTCCTACGGCAACAACCAGATGCATGTATCCTAAGTGCGAGCAGATTCCAAGAAAGCTCAGAAAGCAGCTAAACATGGATTTCAGGATTGCCTGGAATTATGCTGACAAGAGTGTAGAGTGTGTGCGTGTTGATGACATGCACTAACAAGAGAGCATACACTAATTGGTAAATGTGCTCCAAGAGGAGAGCATGCACTAATTGGCAAATGTGCTCCAAGAGGAGAGCCTGCACTAATTGGCAAATGTGCTCCAAGAGAAGAGCATGCACTAACTGGCAAATGTGCTCCAACAGGAGAGCATGCACCAATTGGCAAATGTGCTCCAAGAGGAGAGCATGCACTAATTGGCAAATGTGCTCCAAGAGGAGAGCATGCACTAATTGGCAAATGTGCTCCAAGAGAAGAGCATGCACTAACTGGCAAATGTGCTCCAACAGGAGAGCATGCACCAATTGGCAAATGTGCTCCAACAGGAGAGCATGCACTAATTGGCAAATGTGCTCCAACAGGAGAGCACGCATTAATTGACAAATGTGCTCCAACATAAGAGCATGCATTAATTGGCAAATATGCTCCGACAGGAGAGCAAGAGCGTGCGCAAGCAGCAGGATGTGGTTCCCCAAAGGACACACATGAAAAGCCGCGCGTGAATCTGCAGGAGAGTGGACATGAACAGCAAGGCATTCACCAGCAGGATATTCTTCCACTTCTCAAGAATTTGCACTACTGTACAGTATACACTATTGAAATTGCAAGCGAACAGTAGAGCGGTCAGGATCTGAAGATCACGCTTCAGCATTAGAGCGAGCTAAGTGCGAAGATGTGACATATCAAGATCCAATTAGTGTACGCTGAATAGGGGGAAGCTACGCCAGTTGGGTAGTACTTGCCATCAGATTATCCCGCACCAACACATATATAGGAGAGCACAAGCATGTAAATGCTCTATGTCCAATGAATGCACACTAATTTCGGAGTGAGAGCATTCTAAAGAGTACATGTTAGCACAAACAGGGGAACACATAACACTGATGTGATAGTGTGTGCGCAATCAAGCACAGGAGAATGGGAGCCATCAGCGATGAGTGCACAAACAAGAGAATATTAAGTCTGAAGATTATATGCTAAATGTAAAGTGTGCTAGAACGTACAAGTGAGAGCACGAGCAAACAGGTGAGGATTCTCAAAGATTTCGTCATGATTCTCTCAACAGACAAGTAGATAACACTATGCTTCTTATCACCTGAAGACAGTGGCTCCCTGGGAGAGTGAATGACATTCTTGACATGCTTCCAAGAACTAGGCAAACTATGAGTGTAGTACAGTGATGCCTCAGGATACGGTTTCGTATCCTGATTTTTTCGTATCCTGAGTCGCGTTTAACATGTAAATAGCCTAATCCGTTCCAAGCCTTACGAAAAGACACCTTTTCTTCCATAAACACGCTAAACTGTAGTAATAAACATGCAATGCAGCCATTTCTATCATTCAATAATTAACCCAACCGTTAAAAACAGCCTAATCTATTCCAGAAACCACTATGAGATTATTCAATAATGTAGTTATAGCCTAGTTATCCTCCCCAAGCCCTAAGAAAACGGTCCGTTTTCTTTACTACTGTATAAAAGTTACGGTACTGTATGTAAAGCATTTGGATCAGTGAAGGTGTATTGTTACCTGTACGTACACCTAAATTAAGGAATGATACCCTGAAAAAAAGGTTACAGTTAATTAGTGTAACAAAAAAGTTGAAACTTACCTTTTGATTGAGACGATGTCCGATAGCGAAGTCGCGGCAGAGGTGGATGGCATAAAGCAGAAAACGTAACAAGTGACAGACTACGTACAGTAATTTACACACTTAACACATTAGCACTTAAACTTTACGAAATAAAAAAATGGCAGAAATAATTAACACTTAACATTACGTATGGAAAACTATAAAATGAAAGAAAAAATTACTTTAACACTTAACAGTAACATAAAGCTTAAAATTGAATTTTTTTTTTGCTTTTTTATAACTTTACATTTTTCATATTTTCTAAATCTCTTCTACTTCTTCATCACTTTCTTTTTTCTGTTTCTTTTCTTTACTTTCACCTTCTAATTATTCATCACTTCCTCTTTTCTGTTTCTTTTCTTCACTTTCACCTTCATCTTGGCCTCTTTAATAAGAAACTATCCATTGAAGCTTGTTTCTGTCTACTTTTCAACACATTTCTAAAATGCGTTAGGCAAACGTCATTGCAATGTTGAAGCGCACGGTTGGTATAAACTTTTTCTGGATGTTCCTTTTCGACATAGTCTGCCATTTTATGGAAACATGCGAGAATTTCCTTAATGTCTGCCGTTTTCAAAGGTGTAACATCCTCCTCATCACCGCTAGAGAACTGCTCTTGAACAACACTCATTTGCATCGTCTCCGACTCCTTCAGGTCGTCCGTCGTCAACTCCTCGTGGTGCTCCTCGATAAGTTCATCTATATCCTCGGCGCTAACTTCCAGCCCCATGGACATACCAAGATGTACGATGTCAGCCGCCTCAGACTGCTGAATGGGTTCAGGATCGTCAACGATCTCGGCTTCGCCTCCAGGCTTCCTGAACCCCTCGAAGTCTCGTGCAGAGACAGCATCAGGCCACAGCTTCCTCCAAGATGAGTTCAGGGTACGCCTCGAAACTTCCTGCCAAGCGAGATCGATGAGTTTGAGGCATATCACGATATTAAAGTGATCTTTCCAGAATTCACGCAGAGTGAGGTTTGTACTCTCTGTGACTTGGAAACATCTCTGGAAGAGATGCTTCGTGTACAATTTTTTAAAATTTGAAATAACTTACTGGTCCATGGGCTGGAGGAGAGGGGTGGTGTTAGGCGGTAGATATAGGACCTTTATGAAGGAATACTCGGCCAGAAGATATTCCTCGAGTCCAGGAAGGTGAGCTGGAGCATTGTCCAACACCAGCAGACATTTCATAGGGAGGTGGTTTTCTTCCAAATATTTTCGGACAGTCGGACCGAAGCAGACATTCACCCAATCAATGAAAAGTTGCCTCGTTACCCAGGCTTTAGCATTCGATTTCCACATCACGGGAAGGTTCTCCTTGATGACTTTGTGGGCTTTGAAGGCTCAGGGATTTTCTGAATGGTACACCAGCAGGGGCTTTATCTTGCAGTCCCCACTGGCGTTTGCACAAAAAGCAAGGGTAAGCCTGTCCTTCATAGGCTTATGTCCGGGTAGCCTCTTCTCCTCCGCCGTGATGAACGTCCGACGAGGCATTTTCTTCCAAAAAAGTCCAGTTTCGTCGCAATTGAAAACTTGCTGCGAACTGTAGCCTTCCTGCAGAGTCAACTCGTCGAACGTTTTAACAAAGGCTTCGGCGACCTTTGTGTCCGAGCTGGCTGCCTCCCCATGCCGTACCACTGAATGAATGCCAGTCCTTTTCTTGAATTTCTCGAACCACCCCCGAGAAGCCTTGAACTCTGGGGGTTCCTGCTGGGATGTTCCTTCTCCTGCCCCTTCTTCGGCCTGAGAACGCACGAAATCACCGAAAATGGCGGAGGCCTTCTGGCAAATTGTAGTCTCAGTGATGGTGTCTCCTGAGATCTCTTTGTCTTTGATCCACATAAGAAGCAGCTCTCATCTCGTCATGCACGTGGGTTCTCTTGTTGGAGAAAATAGTGACGCCCTTAGAAGGTGCCGCTGCTTTGATGGCCGCCTTTTGCTTCAGGATGGTGCCTATCATAGATGGATTCCGGCCATACTCCTTGGCGATCGCACTTAAATGCATGCCAGACTCGTACTTTTTTATGATTTCAAGTTTCGTCTCCATCGAGAGCATCGTCTTCTTCTTCTTTCCTTCGGCAACATTCTTGGGACCCATGGCTACAGTAATACGTAATATAATACACTAAGTACGTTATATACAGTACTATGTATAGTAAACACTAATACAGTACAGTGCACAGTAACGAATGTTTAATAACGATAACACGTGGCGTACGAATGTACTGTATATTAACACTACGTCAAACAAGTGAAAGCACACAATGTCTTTTAACGATACCGCAGTCGGAACGAAAAGAGAGAGAGAGAGATGAACGCCCGTGCGTAAGGAAGATGGGATAGTTGCCGACCAATAGGAAAGCAGGATCTTATGGCGTCAGCTAGCATCTGAGTAGGGAGATAACCAATGGGTGAGCGGGAAGCTGTAAGTGAGTCTACCCAAGTTCAAAGTCTGGCGGAGCGCGCTTTTTAAAACTACTTTCGGCGAAGAGTTGGGATCTCGTAAGGTTTTCGTAACTTGAAATTTTATTCGTATACTGGGGCATAAGAATCTTCGAATCACTTTTCGTATCCTGAATTTTTCGTAAGCAGAAACTTTCGTATCCAGAGGTATCATTGTACTGTAGAGCGGGAGCAAATAGATGAGGTAACACTTCTGTAGGAGCATGCGCATACACAGATGAAGTGGCACTCTAGTAGGATTACATACATGCATAGTAGTGTGCTAATGGAGTGTGTGGTGACAGCACAATTAGCGCTCCAATGTGAAGGAGTCACTAGGACTCTTGGGCAACATTAAGCTATCTCTCCTCCTCAGAGAGAAATGGTGGGAGTCATGTACAGTATAAGCAACTCATATCAATTGGACTTATAGGCGTACTGTATTTCATCCAGAAAAGGAAAAAGAAGGACAGACCCCTTTCTTATCGACCGGTATGATGAAGTGAAAAAGGTGTGGCCTAGGTGAAGGAATAACGTTATGGTCTTCATCAATTATCGGTATGCAAGGATGTCCCAAATCCTCAGCTACAATAAGATTGTCATCACCAGTCCTCACTGGTGAGAGAATAAACATCAACAGAAGGTGTACATCGGCAGATTAAACAAAACTGTCAGGTACACTTACTGGTAAACCTGTTCTCCTGTCTGGTCTTCAGCTGATGACTCTCATCTTAATTTGTTGGACGGAAACTTGTGGTCTATTAAATTCCATATTCCTAATACGGATATTAATCTACAGTACAATCGTTCAGTTTTTTCGTTATGCATGTTACATGACAAATTCAGAGATAATTTGTATTTTTCCTAACCATACAAACCTTAGCTATTTACATTGGGTTTACCTTTTAGCGTAGCTGAAATGACGAGCCAATAGCTTTTAATGAGGGTTAATTACTCCCGCGCTAGTTAGCGGGGGTAGGGGAAGGGTAGCTTGCTACCCCTCCCCCTCCCACACACCGGTGATTTGCTTCACTTCACTTAGAGGTAGGACTTGACTTGGGGGCCAGGGTTGGCAGGCAAATATGTGTAAATAGCTAAGGTTTGTATGGTTAGGAAAAATGCAAATTATCTCCGAATTTGTCATTTGTTCAGTAACCGAAATACAAACCACACTATTTACATTGGGTGACTTACCCCTTAGGAAGGGTGGAAAGTCCCCAGCCTTAATGACTTCGGCTTTGCCCGGGGACTCCATCCCTCAGTGAGTAGCACTTGAGAGAAGGAGCCCCTGCACCTCACAAGTTCCTTGCTTCGCTAGGAACGAGTGGCCTACATAAGTTGTGTGTGGAGGAAAGTGTGACTCGTCCTATGAAGTTGACCTTGAGACCTTTAGATAGGAATCTAGGATAGGACGTTCCCAATACCACCTCGTCAGGGTATGGGGGACGCAACAGTATTAGGCTTAGTATAGCATGGGTTACCTGCAGAGGTCGAGGTCAGCTATGCGAGGACCAGGATGCTGCTTCCCCAAGAGAGGGGAGAATGAAGAAAGTAAGGGTCAGACATACTCTTTCATTCACGCAGACTAAAACCGGGTAACAATGCCCCCAACCTACTGCTACTTGTCCATAAAGGAGCCTGAGGTTAGACCAGCTGTTGTGCAGCCACCACAGGGCCGATAGAAAACGTATCGAGGCTCCTGTGGGTCACGTCCTGCAGGTAGTGGGCTGTGAAGGTCGACTGACGCTTCCAGACCCCAGCTTGAAGCACCTGCGTCACAGAGAAGTTTCTCTTGAAGGCCAGGGACGTAGCAACACCCCTGACATCGTGTGCCCTAGGGCAACGTGATGGAGAAGGGTCTGGATTCAAAGCGTGGTGGATAACCCTTCGAATCCAAGCCGAGATGGTGTTCCTGGTGACCCTCCTCTTCGTCCTGCCTGTGCTCACAAACAATGCTCGCACTTGAGGACGGACTGCAGCCGTTCTCTTCAAGTAGTACCTCAGACACCTCACTGAACATAGTAGCTTCTGGTCTGGGTCGCTTGTTACAGAGCGGAGACTCGCAATCCTGAAAGAGTCGAACCGAGGATCCGGCACTCCAGGATTCTGAGTCTTGGCCACAAACTCAGGGACGAACCTGAACGTTACCTCCCCCCATCCCCTTGAATGGGCGATGTCGTATGAGAGACCATGAAGTTCACTAACCCGCTTGGCCGAAGCCAAAGCAAGCAGGAAAGCAGTCTTCCAAGACAGGTGGCGATCGGAGGCCTGGCGTAATGGTTCGAAAGGAGGTCTCTTAAGAGCCCTGAGGACCTGAACCACGTTCCAAGGAGGAGGTCTCATTTCCGACTGGGGGCAGGTAAGCTCTTAGCTACGTATGAGTAGAGTGAGTTCTAGCGAGGAAGAAATGTCCACACCTTTCTGCCTGAAGGCCAAGCTTAAGGCTGAGCGATAGCCTTTCACTGCCGAGACAGAAAGGTGCATTTCCTCCCGCAGATATACGAGGAAGTCCGCTATTGCTGGAATAGTGGCATCGAGTGGAGAGATACCCCTCCCACGACACCAACCACAAAAGACTCTCCACTTCGCCTGGTAGACTCCCTCAGAGGACCTTCGCAGGTGCCGAGACATTCTCTCCGCAATCTGTTGCGAAAAGCCTCCCTCCGTGAGGAGACGCTGGATAGTCTCCAGACGTGAAGCCGAAGCGAGGCCACGGCCTTGTGAGGGACGTTGGAGTGGGGTTGTCTGAGAAGCTCGTGTCGTGGAGGAAGTTCCCTCGGGAGCTCCGTCAGGAGCTGCAAAAGGTCCGGGAACCATTCTGCGTGATGCCATAGCGGAGCTACCAGAGTCATCGAACAGTTGACCGATAGTCTGGTCCTGTTGAGCACCCTTCTCATCAGACAGAACGGTGGGAAGGCGTTCACGTCGATGTTGTCCCACCGTTGCTGGAAAGCATCTTGCCAGAGAGCCTTGGGGTCCGGGACTGGGGAGCAGTATAGAGGCAGCTTGAAATTCAATGCTGTCGCGAACAGGTCCACGGCCGGGGAACCCCACAAAGTCAGGACTTTGTTGGCTATCTGAGGATCCAAAGACCACTCGGTACTCACTATCTGCGAGGCCCTGCTCAGACTGTCGGCGAGCACATTCCTCTTGCCAGGAATGAAGCGAGCTGATAGTGTTATCGAGTGGACTTTGGTCCACCTCAGAATCTCTACTGCAATATGGGATAGCTGCTGCGAAAAAGTGCCTCCCTGCTTGAAGAGCCACAAAGACGGCCTTCAAATCTAGCAGGTTGATGTGCAGGCACTTTTCTGATTCTGACCAAAGGCCTGAGGTCCTCTGGTTCAGAACGTGCACCCCCCACCCTTCTTTTGACGCGTCCAAAAACAGTGTCAATTCCGGGGGAAGGACGAGAAGACTCACTCCCTTTCGCAGGTTCTCGTCGACCCGCCACCACCGCAAGTCCGTCCGTTCCAAAGATCCTATCGGGACCTGAACGTCCGGGGAATCGGATCCTTGATTCCACCGGGACTTGAGCCGCCACTGCAGGGATCTCATCCTGAGGCGGCTGTTTGGAACCAGACGAGCCATGGAGGACAGGTGACCTAAGAGACGCAACCACGATTGGGCGGGAAGCTCTTCTCGCCTGAGGAAGGGTTCCGCCACCCTCCTCAGCCTTGCTATCTTGTCGTCTGATGGAAAGGCTTTGTGGAGATTGGTGTCTATCAGCATGCCTAGATAAACCAATCGTTGGGACGGCTGCAGAGAGGACTTCTCGAGGTTTACCACGATCCCCAGATCCTGGCAAAGACCTAGAAGCCTGTCTCGGTGCCAAAGAAGGGTCGACTCCGAGTCTGCTAGGATCAGCCAGTCATCCAGATAGCGAAGGAGACGAATGCCGTTCCTGTGCGCCCAAGATGAAATCAGGGTGAACACTCAGGTGAACACCTGAGGAGCTGTGGAGAGACCGAAACACAACACCTTGAACTGGTAGATCTTGTCGTCTAGGCAGAATCTCAAGTACTTCCTGGAAGACGGATGGATTGGGATCTGGAAGTACGCGTCCTTTAGACCCAGTGTGCACATGAAGTCTTGTAGTCTCACCGCAAGTCTGACCGTGTCCGCTGTCTCCATGCTGAACCGAGTTTGCTTGACAAATCCGTTCAAAGCCGAGAGGTCGATGACAGGTCTCCAGCCTCCAGACGCCTTCTTTACAAGAAAGAGTCGACTGAAGAAGCCTGGGGAGCCGTCGACGACCTCCTGGAGAGCACCCTTCTTGAGCATGGTCTCGACTTCCGCCCGAAGGGCCAGCCCCCTTGCCGATCCCGTGGCATAGGAGCTCAACGACACTGGATTCGCTGTCAGGGGAGGTTGAGATGTTATGAACGGGACGCGATAGCCTTGGCCGATCACTGAAACCGTCCAAGCATCGGCCCCGTGTTGCTGCCACCTGTGCACGCAACATTGAAGGCATCCCCCCACAGGTGGACACGCGGGGGGACTGCCACTCCTAGGGTTTGCGGCCGCGGCCGCTCCCTCTAGGAGTCTTGCCTCCCCTGGAGGACTTACCGCCCCTCTTGACCTTGGCTGGAAAGGGCTGGGGCTTAGACACCACTTTCTTAGCTGCCGGTGCCTGCTTCGGTGCCTTACGAGGCTGTTGCTGCTGTTGCTGCAGAGCTGGAGGCTTATAGGGCCGAGCTGTAAGGGCCCTGTGGAGGAGGGAGTCCGTGCTAGATTTCCTCCACCTCTCAGCCGTTCGCTCCATATCCTTTGGCTCCAACAGATTCTCTCCAAGGAGGGAAGCATGTCTGAGCCTACAGACATCCACGGCGGGGACCTTCGGGTGGAACCTCTCGGTCACCGTATCGCGCCACTTCAACACCGAGTTGGCCCACAGGGTGGTGACCTGGTGCGCCAGGAACTCGATGGAGCGGGTGCCCGAGAGTAAGAAGGCCTCCAGGGCCTTCCTATTGGTCTCCTTAGACAAGCCCTCGGAGCACAATAGGATGCCCAGAGGTCCTAGCCATATATCCAGCCACGAAGTGGCCTGCATGGCGCACTTCGCGACCTTCTCATGGCTCAGGATCTCCGACGCCGAGAACGACACCTGCCGGGCGGAGAGCTTCTCGAGGGGAACTCCCTTAGCCAGCTCTTCTACGGAGTGATGGAGAGGAAGAGCGAGACTAGACTCACCCAAGATCTCAAAATACCTCCTCTGCTGGAGACGAGGAGGTGGGATGAATTTGTTCCCGGCAGAGGAATGACTGGAGGAGGCAAGAATCGCGAGCTGGGCATTGGCCCTGGCTCTGGCACTCTTCAGTCCCCGAGACCAGAGCAGAGCCGCACTGGTCTTAGGGGCCTTCTGAACATCGAACACTTGGTCCAGGACCGTGTCCTTGCCTTCTCTGGGGGCGATCACGGGATCCATGAACCCGTTGAGTTGCCTCATCAGGCTCAGAACCTGCCAGAAGGCATGTCCAGATTCCTGCTGGTCTCCTCCTTGCGCGCTGGCAGCTAAGTCTCCCGTCCCCGGAATCTCTTCCTGGGGCGAAGCGTGGACGTTCCCCCGGGGAGCAGCGAGTTCCTGGCGAATCCTTGAAGACGATTTCGGGATGGTCTTGGAGTCCTTGGGTTCCCTCCTGGGAGGAATACAGGATCCCAACAAAGAGGTTTGGAGAGCCCCTTCCGCGCGAGACGATTCTCCTCCATGAAGAGAAGGCTCCCCCCTTGGTGCCGAGGGGGAGAGTATCGCCTCACTGGACTCCCCCGAGGACGGAAAAACCTCGTCCACGAGAGAAGGAGAAAACGCCTGCGAAGGGGATGGGGCCTTCCCGACAGACCTCTTAGGAACCAACTTCTCCCTGGGGGAAGTCACCACGAAGTCCACTCCTCTCTTTCTCTTCAGCAGAGGTGAGGCAGTCGTTGGTTTGTTCCCCTGATCGGCGAGTGCTGGCTTCATAACCCTCACTAACGCCCGCATCAGAGGACCAAACCAAGTCTGTCGCTCCAGGGGCACAGAGTCCGAAATCCCCGCTGAAGGGAAAGGGATCGGGCGATCCTTCGGAGTGGACACCACTGGACCTGCCTGAAAAGGAAAGGGGGAAGAAAGACGCACTGACCTCTCTGAAGTGGTCCTGCGCTTTGGTGGAGGCGATCCTGAGCGCGGTCTGGTGACACGCATTCCTGCTGCTGTCACTGGCTGTGAAATTCGGCGCGAACGGTGGTCGCGCGGGCGCGCAGGCGAGTGGGCGTACAGGCGAACGAGCGCGTGGGCGAGCCGGTGAATGAATGCGTTGGCGCGTCGGCGAGGGAATGCGTTGTCGCGCGGGCGAGCGAGAACGCTCCGAAGATCACTGGCGACGTTGGTCAGGAGACCTGTAGTGCGTGCGAGAGCGATTGCGAGCAGGCGATCGGTGGTGCGCTGGTGAACGCTGGCGTGCAGGCGAGCGATGGCGCGTTGGCGCATGATGATGCGTTGGCGAGCGATAGCGCGTAGGTCGCGCAGGCGAACGACCGCGTGAGGCCGAGCTAACATAGGGCGACCCATGTCCTTCCAGATCCTATGGGCAACGGCGCGTTGGAGAACGCATGCGCGCAGGCGATAGGTCACGCGGGCGGTCTGGAGATCGCCGATGTTCAAGTGAACGCTGACGCGTAGGAGAACGCTGACGAGCAGGCGATTGTTGAATCGTCTGTGATCGCTGGCGAGCTGGTGATCGCTGGCGAGCTGGTGATCGCTGGCGAGCAAGAGGGCGACGCGTGGAATCCTGTGAAGGAACAGTTGGCACGGGGCGCAAATGCGAACATTCACGAACAGGAACAGGAAGCGCGTGGGCGAACGTGTGTTTTAGAAACACGCGCTGGAGAACGCGAGCGATGTTGTGCAGGAACAAGCTGAGGATCGCGAGGGCGCTCAGGAGACTGATGGCGCGCAGGGCGCACAACAGGAACTGCAGGATATTCGGAAACCACAGGGGAGCGCTGGCGAGCAGAAGGGCGATGGGCCTCAGAAGAGCGCTGACGGTCAGAAGAGCGCTGACGAGCAGGAGAGCGCCTGTACGCTAACACTGCAGAAGGGCGAGCAGGGGAACGCTGGCGCGCTGGGCGCTCTTCAGGAACAACAGGTTGAAGGATGTCCTCAGGAGAGCGCTGGCGAGAAGAGGGGCGATCATCAGGAGAGCGCTGGCGAACAGGAGATCGCTGACGAACAGGAGAGCGCTGACGAGCAGCAGAGCGCCTGTGCGCTAACACTGCAAGCGTAAGGGAAGAATCCCTTTGCCCCAAAGGGACCGTTGCCCGTCGGGTGACGAGGTCAGGTTGCTGAACATCTGCCCCAGAAGTTGAAGGTCTGGAAGGCATAGGAGACCGATCCCCAGAGAGGTCTAAAGAAGCTGGAGCTGCAGGCTGTTTACGGCGAGGAGAGTCCCCTTCGGAGGAAGAAGAAGATCCAAAAAGGCGCCTCTTAGCACCCTTACAAGGAGACGGGAGGCCCTTGCGACGCAGCGGACGGTGAGCCTTACGGCGAAGGCGGCCACGAGGAAGATCGTCAGGACCATTAGTCCTCTGAAGGGAAGTCTCAGTCAAAGCACTACCCTTAGAGGGGAGCTGGACAGCAGAAGAGCCCGTAGGACTCCCTTCCCCCTTCGAAGGATGTACGGAAGGGGGAGGAGAGCCGTCAGCACCAACATCCACAACTGCACCTGCAGAGGATTGCCCCGCCCCGTCGGAAGCCTCTGCCACCACGACGTCGACGATAGACAGAGGATCTACCTCTGCAATCACCGGCGACTGCTTAACGGCGGCCCCCAACTGGACAAGGTCAATCAGGGCAACCCTGGAGGGCAAGCCCTCAAGCCCCAGGGAAGCCCAAATCTGAAAAATGTTATTTTTATTAATAAAATAAATTTTTGAATATACTTACCCGGTGATTATATAGGCTGCAACTCTGTTGCTCGACAGAAAACTCTACGTTCAAAATACGCCAGCGATCGCTATGCAGGTAGGGGGTGTACTTCAACAGCGCCATCTGTCGTGCAGGTACTCAGTACTCAATGTAAACACAGAACCAATTTTCTCCTCGGTCCACTGGGTCTCTATTGGGGAGGAAGGGAGGGTCCTTTAATATATAATCACCGGGTAAGTATATTCAAAAATTTATTTTATTAATAAAAATAACATTTTTCAATATTAAACTTAGCCGGTGATTATATAGGCTGATTCACACCCAGGGGGGTGGGTAGAGACCAGCATTACTTGTTTACATTATTATGAGCTAAGTATTTTGTATTTCATTTTAGCAGTTATTCGAAATGACAAACTTAAAATAAATAAGTACCTGGTAAGGAAGTCGACTTGAACAATTACTCTGCCTTTTTAAGTACGTCTTCCTTACGGAGCCTCGCGATCCTCTTAGGATGCTGAGCGACCCCTAGGATCTGAAGTATCAAGGGTTGCAACCCATACAACAGGACCTCATCAAAACCTCTAATCCAGGCGCTTCTCAAGAAATGACTTTGACCACCCGCCAAATCAAGTAGGATGCGAAAGGCTTCTTAGCCTTCCGGACAACCCAAAAACAATAATAAAACATTTCAAGAGAAAGATTAAAAAGGTTATGGAATTAGGGAATTGTAGTGGTTGAGCCCTCACCCACTACTGCACTCGTTGTTACGAATGGTCCCAGAGTGTAGCAGTTCTTGTAAAGAGACTGGACATTCTTAAGATGAAAAGACGCGAACACTGACTTGCTTTTCCAATAGGTTGCGTCGATTATACTTTGCAGAGATCTATTTTGTTTAAAGGCCACGGAAGTTGCGACAGCTCTAACTTCGTGTGTCCTTACCTTCAGCAAAGCTTGGTCTTCCTCATTCAGATGGGAATGAGCTTCTCGTATTAACAGTCTGATAAAATAGGATAAAGCATTCTTTGACATAGGCAAAGATGGTTTCTTAACTGAACACCATAAAGCTTCAGACGGGCCTCGTAAAGGTTTTTAAATAGAACTTAAGAGCTCTTACAGAACATAAGACTCTTTCTAGTTCATTACCAACCATACGATAAGTTTGGAATATCGAACGATATTGGCCAAGGCCGAGAAGGCAGCTCGTGTTTGGCTAGAAAACCAAGTTGTAGAACATGTAGCCGTTTCGGATGAGAATCCGATGTTCTTGCTGAAGGCATGAATCTCACTGACTCTTTTAGCTGTGGCTAAGCATACCAGGAAAAGAGTCTTTAAGGTGAGATCTTTAAAGGAGGCTGATTGTAGCGGTTCGAACCTGTCTGACATAAGGAATCTTAGTACCACGTCTAATTTCCAACCAGGTGTAACCAAACGACGCTCCTTCGTGGTCTCAAAAGACTTAAGGAGGTCCTGTAGATCTTTATTGTTGGAAAGATCTAAGCCTCTGTGACGGAAGACTGATGCCAACATGCTTCTGTAACCCTTGATAGTGGGAGCTGAAAGAGATCGTTCTTTCCTCAGATATAAGAGGAAGTCAGCTATTTGAGTTACAGAGGTACTGGTCGAGGATACGGATACTGACTTGCACCAGTTTCGGAAGATTTCCCACTTCGATTGGTAGACTCTAAGGGTGGATGTTCTCCTTGCTCTAGCAATCACTCTGGTTGCCTCCTTCGAAAAGCCTCTAGCTCTCGAGAGTCTTTCGATAGTCTGAAGGCAGTCAGACGAAGAGCGTGGAGGCCTTGGTGTACCTTCTTTACGCGTGGCTGACGTAGAAGGTCCACCCTTAGGGGAAGTGTTCTGGGAACGTCTACTAGCCATCGAAGTACCTCGGTGAACCATTCTCTCGCGGGCCAGAGGGAAGCAACTAGCGTCAACCTTGTCCCTTCGTGAGAGGCGAACTTCTGCAGTACCTTGTTGACAATCTTGAACAGAGGGAATGCATATAGATCTAGATGTGACCAATCTAGTAGAAAGGCATCTATATGAACTGCTGCTGGGTCCGGGATTGGTGAGCAAAATATTGGGAGCCTCTTGGTCATCGAGGTTGCGAAGAGATCTATGGTTGGCTGGCCCCAGGTGGCCCAAAGTCTCTAGCATACATCCTTGTGGAGGGTCCATTCTGTTGGAATTATATGTCCCTTCCGACTGAGACAATCTGCCATGACATTCAAGTTGCCTTGGATGAACCTCGTTACTAGTGATATGTCTAGACCTTTTGACCAGGTGAGGAGGTCCCTTGCGATCTCGTACAATGTCAGAGAGTAGGTCCCTCCTTGCTTGGAGATGTACGCCAAAGCCGTGGTGTTGTCCGAGTTCACCTCCACCACTTTGCCTTGAAGGAGAGACCTGAAGCTTTTCCAGGTCAGACTTACTGCCAGTAGCTCCTTGCAGTTGAAATGCATTGTCCTTTGACTCGAGTTCCATAATCCCGAGCATTCCCGACCGTCTAATGTCGCACCCCAGCCTACGTCCGATGCGTCCGAGAAGAGAACGTGGTTGGGAGTCTGAACAGTCAGGGGAAGACCCTCTCTAAGGTTGATATAGTCCTTTCACCAAGTCAGACAAGACTTTATCTTTCCGGAAACCGGGATCGAGACCGCTTCTAGCGTCTTGTCCTTTTTCCAGTGAAAAGCTAGATGGTATAGAAGAGGACAGAGGTGTAGTCTTCCTAGTGACACAAATTGATCCACGGATGACAGTGTCCCTACCAGACTCATCCACAGCCTGACTGGGCAGCGTTCCTTCTTCAGCATCTTCTGGATGGATAGCAGGGCTGGGGGCTGATCGTCTTGTTCAGCAACGTCCTCATCAGAGGGTTCTTCATCCGAAACTGATGAGGAAACGGCAATGGAGTGGGCAACGTCTGACTCGCTGAATCCGGTCGCACTGGTGGATGCGTGACGGAGCCGGACGCAATATCATGGAACTGCTGCACAGTCTGTGAACTGTCAACAACCATGGGTGCGCGAGGAAGTACAGCGTCAACCCGAAACTGTCTAGACTGTCTGGGTTGTGCAGTCAACACCCTACCGGGTTGCTGAGGTTGACGCACTGCGTCACAACAAGTCACCTCTGCTGGTTGTTGAACGTCCTGAACGTCAACAACCACCTCCGAGCGTCGCTAAACGTCAACGTGCAACTGGCAACCCACACTGGGTCGCATCGGTGGAGGAACCACCTCAACTGGCAGACGCGAGTAGGTTACCTCAGCGTCAACAGGGCGCACAACCGACCGGTTGAAAGGTTGTTGGCCAGAAGGAGGAACCACCTCAACTGGCAGACGCGAGTAGGTTACCTCAGCGTCAACAGGGCGCACAACCAACCGGTTGGAAGGTTGTTGGCCAGAAGGTTCTTCTCCGCATTTAAGTCCTCTATCAAGGACGCAAGCTTGGACTGCATGTCTTGCAGCAAAGCCCTTTAGGGTCTACAGGAGCAGGTGTGGCAACAGACGGGGTTAGCGACTGAGGCGGAACCATTCACCATCCCTGAAAGCCTTGTTATGTGTGACATAATAGTACAGCAAAACTTCAAAGGCTCAACAAAAGTTGAGAAGTTGACCTGTAAACAACTTGGAGCGTCTCCTGGCTAGGCGCCAGGGCGAGTCTACCAGAATTGAGAAGTCTATCTGGGCAGAGGCATGAACTCCCAAGCCGAGAACTTCTCTCGTGTCCTATCACTCTCTCGCTCTATAAGCCAGTTTAAAAGAAGGGAAATCAAAGGCTGTATCCCTAGAACTCCTCCTGGTGCAAAAACCAGTCGCCTAGCCAACGTAACGCTCTCTAGGAGAGCGAGAGAGCACTAGCTTAAAAACAACGGCTTCGAAGTAGCTAGGCCTAGTGTAAGTTCTGACGTTAGGCGAACGAGGAGCAGCAGTTACAAGATCCGGACGAAGATCCTTAAAAAATCATCATGATTTAATTAAAGTCCATAGGAGGCTAAGCTGCTTAAGGCTCCTCTCCAAATGACAGAGTCCTCAAGGGAATATCAGTAGGAGGGAGAAAAGCACTTTCTCAGCTACAGGAACCTTGTCCGATAAAAGCTAGGTTACCTCAGTGAGTCTCTCACTGGTGCATTAGAAGCAGACCAGAAGGCAACGTCATGTAACTGCTTGACAGTCTGTGAACTGTCAACAACTGAACTGTCAACCACAACAGGTGCGTGAGGACATACAGTGTTCACTCGAGACTGCTTTGACTGTCTATACTGAGCAGTCAAAACAACTCTAGAATGCGGAGGTTGACGCACCGCGTCAAAACAAAACAACTTAGACTGTTGCTGTACCTCGCGAACGTCAACGGAAGGTTCCGTGCGTTACTGAACGTCAACATGCGGCTGGCGGGGTACACTGGAACGCATGGGTGGCGGGACTCTCTCAGCTGGAGTGCGGCAGAAGGTTGCCTCAGCGTCCAGAGGACGCACAACCGTGGTTGGTTGTAGGCTAGAGGTTGGTGCAGTGTCAACCTTCTCCGCACGAAAGTCCCGCATCAATGACGTTAACTGAGACTGCATGGTCTGCAGCAAAGACCACTTAGGGTCTACAGGAGCAGGTGCGGCAACAGACGGTGTGACTGCCTGATGCGGTACCGCTTTGCCTCTCTTAGGAGGTGAGCAGTCGTCGGAAGACTGCAGCGAGTCCGAACTGACCCAGTGGCTACAACTGGGCCGTTGGACTTGCGCGGAAGGGACCGACTTGCGCTTAATAAGCTGCGAGACCTTGGTCCATGGTTTCTTACGAGAAACCTCTTCCGCAGACGAGAAATAAATGGGCTCTCTCGTCTTTGTGTGGGTGGGGCGATCTTGGGTAGATACGCCCGAAACCACGGAGGGAAACGTCTGTTCGTTGATCAAGGCCTGACGAACCCATAAGTCGTTCGACATTACTTCTCCCCTGGGCTTGGGAGCTTGCAAGAGGTCCCGGACAAGGTGAACGACAGGCACGAACAGACGAACCCTCGGACGCAACACTGTAACACTTTGCGCATATCACTTTATCACTTTGACTTTCTGTTTTGCACTTATTTCACTGAAATCGAAACTTTACTGATTTCTAACTGAAACACGCAATTCTACCCTAATTTAAAAGGTAGTAATTGCGAAATCAGTCGTATAATGCAGCTCATTAATACTAGCAAAAAACAGAAAACATATATAAAGATAAAAATTTCAGTGGCTGGGAAAGAGACTAAACACTAGTTCAAATAAACTACGTTTACAATCTCTCACCGCACATAGCCTGGGGACAAGAATAAAACCCTAGAAACGTTTTACCTTCTTCCCCGTACAGCGACTAGGGACGAGAGTAACGCGAGAACAACGTTACCCGCTTGAACGGAACGTTTTCTCTCCTCTCTCTCCCTCCGTCTCTATCTCTCTCTCTCTTTCTCTCTTGATTTCGCACCTAAGAGAAGAGCCCAATTATATATCGTCAAAAAAACATGTTATTTGACTAAAGGAAAAAAACTGAAAGGTTTTCCAATAAAAAGTTCCTTTAATTTAGAATTTAAAACATTAAAGCTAAGAAAGAATGAACAAAACGTCAGAATCGATTTACTCTTACTGCAAAGTGAAACCGTGATACACTCTCTCTCTATCGTAACGATAGAGCGCATGTCGAACGTCCTGAACGTCAACAACTGCGTAGTCTAAAAAACTAAACGTTAGTTCATCTTTGAAAACAGTACGAAGTCTATCAAAGAAATTCTTTCATAAAACATTAAATTTAAAAAGTTTTAAATTCTTTAAAGGCTAAATACGATATAACGGGCTCAACGTTGATTAACTTCGGTTCCAAGTTAGGACCGCCTACTATCAGGAAAGGTCGCATATAAACAAAACATAGAAATTATCTTTATATGTTTATAATAAATGGAAAGTTAATCGAAGAGGCCTAATAAAGGCGGAGAGATATAAAATATATAGATCTATACTTGTTAAGCAAAATTACTAAAAACCTAAACACACTTCCGTCTAAGGGAAGGGTCGGCCATTTAAAAGTGAAAGAGAGTCCATACTCTCTTTGTCACCCTAATTAAATCTATCCAAAACGAGTTCAAGTTTTGAGATGAAGATAAAACACCTGCATAGCGAAAGCTCAAAACTAGAATAGTGTACTTCACCAAATAGTTGTGAAAACAAATCCAGTTAGTAACAGCGTATTAGTAGGTCTTGCCGGTAGCCCGACAGAGAGAAAATTGGTTCTGTGTTTACATTGAGTACTGAGTACCTGCTAGACAGATGGCGCTGTTGATGTACACCCCCTACCTGCATAGCGATCGCTGGCGTATTTTGAACGTAGAGTTTTCTGTCGAGCAACAGAGTTGCAGCTTATATAATCACCGGCTAAGTTTAATATTGAAAAAGATCATCGTTAGACAAAGATTCATCAATAACCTCCCCCGGGGGAGGAGGAGGAACCGCCCCGCTATGGGAGGCAACGCCCTCTCCCCCAACCCAAGGTCGGGAAACAGAACTAGGGCCTGCGCTCCCACTCGGCCGACTCTCCTTAGGAGCCGAACGAGGGGGAGCTTCAGAGGAGGTTTGGGCGGCGAAAGAAGAGTCCCGAGAACCTTCCTCCTTCAAGGCAACCCCGGAAGGAGAACGGTCTCTCTTGGACTTCTTCTTACGCCGGCGGCCAAACCTCTCCCACTGGGAGGCAGACCACTCCCTGCACTCACTACACTTATTTTCCTGATCACACCGTCGGCCTCGACACTGCGGGCAAAGGGTGTGAGGATCCGTGTCCAGGGCCGACATAAAAGTACCACAAGGGCGGCCGGCAATTCCAGGGCACGTACGCATAGTAATCATAAAGGTGGTCAACTTCTAACACACACACACAAACTAAAAGACAAAGCAGAAAAAGATTAAAGGCTGTCAACGAGGACGATGGACAGACACGTCTGTTCATCGCCGGAGCCAAAAGTGAAGTGAAGCAAATCACCAGTGTAGGGGGGGAGGGGTAGCAAGCTATCCCTTCCCCTACCCCCGCTAACTAGCGCGGGGGTAATTAATCCTCGTTAAAAACTATTGGCTCGTCATTTCAGCTACGCTAAAAGGTAAACCCAATGTAAATAGCGTGGTTTGTATTTCGGTTACGAAACAAATAAGATTTATCATAATTTTGACCGTCCTTTACATTCAGATCTTTCCAGATACAGTGATACCATACTGCATGCAATAATCAGTATGCAGTTAAATAAAACAGTCATGCCTTCTCCACCATAAAGCTCATTACTATCCAGTATTCTAGAAGTTTTGAACAGGCTGAAATAAGACTTTCTTCATAGTTTATATATGACATTTCTTTTAATGCTGTAACTGACTTTAAAATATTTTATATTAATTATCAATTACTTCTTTTGTAGTTTATTTATACCTTTATTTCCTTTCCTACCTGGGCTATTTATCCCTGTTGGAACCTTTAGGCTTATAGCATCCTGTTTTCTAACTAGGGTTGAAGTTTGGCTAGTAATAATAATAATTATTATTATTTAGAAGAAAAAACAAAAAAATTTAAACAGCCAGTTTGCAGCACGTGGAGTACATCTGTACTCTCAGGCAGCAGAAAATAAAGTGTAGCTCAGTGGCCTATCAGATAGGCGGGGCTTCCGTAATCACTGTCACCTCATTAAAAGTTTTAACAACTGTATCCATACTGTATTTGTATTAAATGACAACGCTTTGCGTTCGTCTTGGAACAAACTCTTATTTTCAAGCAATGTGATATACAAAAATGGAAAAATCTTTTTTACAGTTTTGTAAGTTAATATGACATATCCGTTTTGAGTTGTTTGCTAAAGGTATGACATAATGCTGCAGTAGAGAAAGTCAACTTTAACTTTTCCCTATCTCAAATAGTGTTATTTTACCTATAGTGATTTCTTTGTGATATTTACTGGTAAACAAAAATTTTCAATTACTGTACTTAGTGCCTGAGACAATATGATTGAATATTATATCAAACACCAGTGTCAGGTATGTAGTTAAGTATGATATTGAATGTCATTTACTGTACTATCATTACTTAGGCCTAATTTTCCCTGAAATTATTTAGAGTGCTGTGTTGTCTGGTAGCTTGAGAATTCATGCCTTAAGCTGTGTTTTGACTACAGTATTATTTTGATGTTAGTATACAATATCATATACTGTAGTGAGTCTGGTTATTGTGAAAGGGTACAGTAGGGTGAAGCCGAACTCCTTCGTATCAAAGTAAGGACAGACCACCTGTTGTTGCATCAAGCTGTGGTAAGTTAGTCTAAGAGGGTTTCCTTGTCACTTGAGTAAATTTACAGAATGTTGTGTCCACTTTGGTGAAGCAATCAAGAAAAGGCAAAGCTTCCTGGCCTCATTAAGTCCTTGCCCCCTAGGTTAGGTTAGATTTACAGCATGCTAGGTTAGGTGAGTTGGGGGTACCTTAGACGTAAAAGGCTAAAAAAGGAAACCCCATACCAAATTTAAAGCAAGCTAGGTTAGTTCTGGAATACGTCTTCTATCTCTAAATGCAATCATTTCCAATTGAAATGAAGGTCGAGAGTTGGTTCGCAAACAAGAAGGTATAGGGAAATTACAGTATACTATTAAATCCAGAATATTTCTTTACTAAAATATGTTTAGTTTTTCAACAGAATTGTATATCAGTTAAAAATGCTTATTTTTCTTATTTATGTGCATTTGGAACTAATTTGGCTTTCATTTATATCAGAAATACAGCATTACTGTACAGTACTGTAGTTTGTGTATCCCTTTGATAATACTGTACTGTAAATGTGTTACAGTTCAAACCAAGAGAGGATATGGAGTTTTTATAATAAAACAAAGTTTTATGAATACTTATCAGAAACCTTATAAGGTTCTTAGGACCAGATTTTGATACGTATTTTAACAGAAGAACCTCTAGTAAGCCAGATATTCTGCTTTCAAATAGATTTCATATTTTTAATTACTCTCTTACACAAGGCCCCTTAACCACTTCGGATCATCTTCCCATTATTTTTAAACTTACTGTGAGACCCATTATGGTGGTTGCTAATCCAACTTTAGATTTGAACAACGCGAACTGGGAACGTTTTAAGGACACTCTTGATGACTCTCTCTCTACTTTTGACGAACCCGATAACATCTTAAAGGATAAATCGTACATAGATGATAAGATAGCTTTCTGGTATAGGATGATTAAGGAAGCCTCAGAGCTCCATATCCCATTTAAAACTTTCAGGATATTACCTTATACTAAAGAAACGGATTCCCTAAAGTTACTTCAGATCCGATTTAAGCAAGCCCTGGAATTAGTTAACAACCGAGGCCTCACGCACCAACTTTTAGAGTATATTCATGATATACAAGAACGTATTAAAATAGAATCAATTGACCTCATTAATTCTACTTGGGAGGCTCTGTTAGACAAATGTGAAGGCTTTTATAAAGATCCTGCAAAATTTTGGAACATGATCAGGAAATTGTTGGGCTCAACTTCTCAACCAGTAGCATATATCACCTATAATAACGAGAAGATCTATTCATCTCAAGATCAGGAGGTGATCTTCAGAGGCTTCTGGTCCAATATCTTTAGAATAGACCCAGTAGAATATCTAAGGTTTGACCAACGACATGAGAGGCATGTCACTGAGTCAATCCGTGAACATGCTGATCATATAATACCTTATGATTCTGTAGATCTTGAGAGACTTGATGAGGATGACCCTTTCCTCAAACCTATTCAACTCCAAGATATTATTAAAATAATCAAAAGTTTTAAAAACAAAGCTCCAGGCCAGTCTAAAGTAAATAAACTTATCCTTAGTAATTTGCCAAATTCAATGCTCTCTTTTCTTTGCAACATCTTCAATGAAACTTTCAGTATGGGCTATTGGCCAGATTTTTTAGAAAAAGCAGTACTTCCCTTTGTGGGGAAAAAGGGCAGAGACCTCACCTCAGTCTCTAACTATAGACCCATTTCGTTATTAGAGACACCAGGTAAGATACTTGAGAAAATTATTAAAGAGAGATTGGAGGATTTCCTTGAGGAAAATTTACTTAACAATAGCAATCAATACGGATTTACAAGGGGTAAAGGGACCCAACTTGCATTAGCTCGTCTTTACGAATACATTGCGGTCAAGTCAAATCTTGGGGGTCGTTGTAACCTAATATCTAGGGATGTCAGCCGAGCTTTCGACAAGGTATGGCATGAGGGCCTTAAATACAAGTTAATAGAAGCACAACTCCCAAATCTAGCTACTAGGCTATTGTGTAACTTTCTTGATAATCGAGTGGCCATGATCAAGATTAAAGAATATATTGGACCAGAATTTCCACTACTATCTGGTGTTCCTCAGGGCAGTGTTCTCTCTCCTTCACTTTACAATTTTTATATCAGAGACACCCCTCCTCCTGCTCCTGGTTGTCTGCAAATCATGTTCGCAGATAACCACACCCAGGTAATATCTATTCCTAATAAGAACAAACGAATGCTGCAAATTAAAACAGTCAGGGAAATACAAAAAGTAAATAATTACGAAAAGAAATGGAAAATAACAACAAACTTGAACAAATTCCAGCTCCTCCCCATTTCAGCTCGCAGTCCTGCAGAAATCATTGTTGACAATGTTAGAATTCCATTCAAACAAAAGGCCACAATACTTGGGTGTAACTTTAAGAAATCAGGTATACTTTCACACGTCATAGAGAGAATAGCTGTTTCTAGAAAAACTTTTGCTAAATTGCTACGATTCAAACACTTATCAACTAAAACCCAACTACGTTTATATAAATCTTTAGTAAGGCCACAGTTAGAGTACCCCACCGTAATAATTGGAGCAATCGGCAAAACTTCCCTTAATAAAATGCAGGCAATTCAAAATAAGGTTTTGAGGAGAGCCTACAAAGAGAGCCCTCCCTATTACAATACAATTAGGGATTTGCATGCTCATTCCAAACTTGAGCCTCTTAATGTCCGGTTTCACAGGCTTGGCCAGAAAACCTGGGACAAACTTGCTTCAGACGATGACGACCTTTGCACCCGAACTAGTACTCTCACTACTGAACATACTCGTGACCATTATTGGAGGAAGAGACTGGAGCCTGGGATCAATTGCGATCCTCCTAGACCCAGATTCATTTCATCTGATTGATTTCATTATAGATTCATTTTGCAATTAAATTGTAATTTCATTTAAGCATTACTTCATCATCATCATTAAAAAAAAAAAGAAAAAAAAAAAGAAAAAAAGAAAAAAAAAACCTTCATTAACCATCATACCCTACTTAAACAACATAATGGTGACAGTCACTCAATTAACGTAATGGTGACAGTCGATTGGTGTCCTTTTGCTTGGCGTGAACCAAAAAACCTTTCCTATTCCTTCCTGTCTCTTCCCGTCTTGAAATAACTCTACTACTATCTAATGTCGCATGAGGGTCTGCCCCTCTCTTTTATTCTTTCCCTGTACTTCATTTTCCCCCCTTTTTCCCTTCTCCTTTCCCATCCCAGGTACCTGCCCTCGGGCTATAAACTGGATTGTATCCAGGGGTACTTATCCTTTCCCCATATTCCCCACTTCCCTGTCCTCATCGTACTCGTACTGGCAGTTATATATATATAGCTGATATCTCTAAATCGGCAGAATTTTTCAAAACGAGGCAACCGCCTTGTGGTGGTTGAGAGGTAGGTGGTAACACCCGTCACAGGGTGGTCCAAGGAATCCTTCCTGTGTCCAAGACTTCAGTTCATCTATGCCCGACCTGTCTCCTGAGGGGAGGTGGGTGGGCCTTCGAATATATATATAACTGCCAGGTAAGTATTCATAAAACTTTGTTTCATCATAAAAACTCCATTTTTATGAATAGTACTTACCTGGCAGTTATATATACTGTATATAGCTGATTCACACATTTGGAGGAGGGAAACAGACAGAGAACATTGTTGGGGAAACAACAAAAGAGTTGTAGGAGATAAAAACATGACAAATTCGAAGATAATTTGTATTTTTCCTAACCATACAAACCTTAGCTATTTACATTGGGTTTACCTTTTAGCGTAGCTCAGATGGCGAGCCATTAGAATTTAACGAGGGTGTATTACCCCCGCGCTATTTAGCGGGGGGGTAGGGGAGTGGTAGCTAGCTACCCCTCCCCCCCCTCACACACCGGTGAAGCTCACTTTAACTTAGAGGTAGGACTTGTCTTGGGGGACAGGGCTGGCGGGCAAATATGTGTAAATAGCTAAGGTTTGTATGGTTAGGAAAAATACAAATTATCTTCGAATTTGTCATTTGTTCCGTAACCGAAATACAAACCACGCTATTTACATTGGGTGACTTACCTCTTAGGTAGGGTGGAAAGTCCCCAGCCATACTGGCTTTGGCTTTACCCGGGAACTCAGAATCCGAGTGAGTAGCACTCGAGAAAAGGAGTCCCTGCACCTCACAAGTTCCTTGCTCCACAAGGAACCGTGTGGCCTACATAAGCTTGTGTGTGAAGGAAGAAGTGTGTCCCGTCCTACGCAGTTGACCTGGAGTTCCAGAAGGAACTCTGGGTTAGGACGTTCCCAATACCACCTCATCAGGGTATGGGGGACGCGACAGTATTGACTCAATACTCGGAACACAAGGCAGCATGGTTTACCTGCAGAGGTTCCAGGTCAGCTATGCAGAGACCAGGATGCTGCTTCCCTGTAGAGGGGATGAGGAAGAAAGAAGTAAGGGCCAGACATACTTCTTTCGTTCATGCAGACTAAAACCTGATAACAATGCCCTTAACCTTCTGCTACCTGTCCAAAAAGGAGCCTGAGGTTAGACCAGCTGTTGTGTAGCCACCACAGAGCGATGGAAAACCTATCGAAACTCCTGTGGGTCACGCTCTGCAGGAAGCGGGCTGCGAAGGTCATTAGACGCTTCCAGACTCCAGCTTGTAGCACCTGCATCACAGAGTAGTATTACTCGAAGGCGAGGGACGTTGCGATGTATCCAACATCGTGCTGTAGGGCAACGTGACGGGGGAGGGTTTGGAGACAGGTCGAGATGAATGTCCTTGAGTCCGAGCTGAAGAGGTATACTGGTGACTCTCCCCCGTGTCCTCCTTGTGCTCCCAAATCGGCTGCAACTGAGGACAAACTGCAACTGTTCCCAAGGCTAACCCGTCGATTCCTTTACTGGCAAGAAGGAGAAGGTTTTGGGACATCAGATACAGAATGGAGACTCGAAATCTTGAAGGAGTTGGACCGAAGGGCCGGGACCCCAAGATTCTGAGTCTAGCCAACAACTCAGGAGTGAACCTGAATGTTGCCTTCCCCCCTTCCTTAGAAAAGGGCGGAGTCGTACGAGACCAAGAAGATTGCTTACACACTGGCCGCGGCCAGAGTGAGCAGGAGACCCAAGACGGAATACAATCAGAGGCCTGACGTAAAGGGTCTTGAGAAGATCTCTTAAGGGATTAAAAAGTCCGAGCCATGCTCCAAGTTGGAGGTCTCACTCCGACTAGGGCAGGGACGTTCGTAGCTTCGCATGAGCGAGGAAAGATCCAGCGGGAAGGAAAAAGTTATTCCTTTAAGCCTGAAGGTCAGGGAAAGGCTGAGCGACAGGCTTCATTGCCGAGAGCGGAAAGGAGTTTCCTCCCGCCGAAAGGCAATAAGATCGTTATTGCTGGAGAAGAGGCCTCAAGGGAAGAGGTATATCTCCCACGGCACCAACCACCGAAGACTCTTCACTTCGCCTGGAAGACCCCTGCGGATGACTATCGCAGATGACACGACCTCCGTCCCGCGACTGTAGCGGGTTGTCTCTTCTTGAGGAGGAGGCGTAGTGTCTCCAGGCATGAAGCCGAAGCGACGCCCCGGCTCGTGAAAGATGTTGCAGTGTGGTTGTTTGAGTAGTCTGTGCCGTGGGAGAAGCCCTTCCGGGAGTTCCGTCAGGGGAAGCAGAGGGTCCGGAAACCGTTCTGCGCATAGTCCCAGTGGAGCTCTCCCATTGAAAGGTTGACAGACGACCTGGTCTTGTTGAGACCCATTCTCAACAGACAACAAAGGAGGGAAGACGCAGGCATCGAAGTTGTCCCACCATCACCGGAATGCATCTTGCCAGAGTCTCGGGGTCTGAGACTCGGGGGAAGAACAGCGGAAGCTTGAGGTACCAAGCTGTCGCGATCAGGTCCCCCAGACCAGGACTTACTGGTTACTCAAGGCCAAAGACCCCCAGGTACACTCTCTCTACGAGGCTCTGCTCGGATAGTCGGAGAGAAAATTCCTCTGCCTGGAATGAGAGAGCCGATGGTGGTATTGAGAGTATCTCAATCATCTCGGTATCTCTACTGCAAGATGTGAAGGTGTGAAAATGCGTCCCCTGCTGGTTAGAACACGCCAGAATCATGAATTCGACGCGCACGGAGCAACTCGGCAGGAGCTGTAGGATCTGTAGAGGGGCCAGACTACGGCCCCTAAGCCTGCCTGAATGATGGAGAGGTATCCTTCAGGTCCTGACCATAGGCCTACACCGGAACATCCCCCCCCCCCTTTTCTTTGACGAGTCTGAGAACAGCATCAAGAATGTGGGGAAAGGACGAGAATATCCACTCCCATCAAGAGGTTCCATAGGTCAACACCCATTGCAGGTCTAATCGTTCGCTGGTCCCATAGGGGCCAGAAAGTCCAGTTAATCGTTGCCTGAAACCACCGGAACTTGGACCGCCCCACATGGAACTTATCCTGAGGCGACCGTTCGGAGCTATAGACGGGTCAATGAGGAAAGGAGAACTACGAAACGTTCCAAGGTAGGGCTGAAAGCTCTGCTTGACTGAGAACAGGTACTGCGACTCTCCTCAGCCTTGCCACAGTCAACCGAAGGGAAGGCTCGAAGGAGGTGGCAACAGAATCTGGCGTCCCCAGGTGGTCACCCATCCAAGTAACGACCAGAACCGACGTTGCTTAACCTCGCTGGATGGACGAGAAGCGGGATTTCCAACGTGGTAAGGCCGTTGACTTAATATCATGGCCAGATACTCCAGATGTTGGGGCAGAAGAAGAGAAGACTCCTAGCAAAATACCATGAACCCCCACTCATGGTAAGCATCCGGAAGCTTGTCCCGGCGCTGAAGAAGGTCGAACCTGAGACTACCGGAGTTGACCAGCCCTCCAAAAAGCGAAGGAGGCGGAAACCTGCACCTGAGCGGCCATGAGGAAAGCAGGGAGAGTTCTCTGGGGAAAAAACCTGCGATGCCACGGCGGGATAGCCACACTGCATCTTAAGCAGGAATACCTGCAGTCTAGGCTGAATTCCACGAGGTTCCTGGAAGATGGATGGAATGGAAACTGAAAGTCCCCGTCCTTCCGATCCAGGGTTTAAGGAGTCCTGTCGCCTCGTTATCAGTCTGATCGATTCTGCTGTTCCACGCTGGACTAAGTTTGTTCGACAAACTTGATCAGGGCTGAGAGGTCGACTACGGAACTCCCGTCTCAGATACTTCCTTACAAGAAAGGATCGACTGAAGAAGCCGGGGGTGAAGCCGTCGATGATCCCATGGAGGACCTTCTCCTAAGGTATGGATCATTCGGCCCAAACGGGCAAACTCTTGCCGACCCTATGGCATAGAGGTTCAGAGACACTGAATTCGCTGACAGAGACGGCAGGCGCGATATCCTTGGCTGATCACAGAGATCGTGCGGGAATGGGCATCGGGAAGCTGTCATCCGGATGAGTAACCTTAGGCATCCTCCCAGCGTGAAACCTGCAAGGGGGGGGTGCCAATCCTAGAGTTTGTGAACTCTGCCGCTCCCTCTAGGACTATGCCCCCCCGGGGGAGCCTCCCGTGCCATCTGTTCCTGACAGGAGAAAACTGCAATTGGACACCTTGTCTCAGTTGTCGTAGCCGGTCAGATAACTTAGGCCGACGTGGTTGAAAGAAAAAGGCGCTGGAGCCCTGCAGAGTCTGGAAGAAAGCGCCTTGGAGGAGTGAAAACGGAAGTCGACTTCCTCCGCACAGCCGCTGTCTATGTCTCTGTCCTTGGGCACAAACAATATCTTCTCAAGGATGGAAGGGTGTCTGAGGTTGTCGACATCCACGGATGAGACACCCGAAAGGAAGACCTCGGTCAGCGCATCCAGATGGTCCAACATCGAGCTTGCCCGCAAGTTCAATACTTAACGACAAAACGCCAAGGTGCTTGAGCCCGAGAGGAGGAAAGTACCCATGACCTTCCTGTAGTTTCCTTGAACCAAACCTCGGGCCGTAACCGAGGAGGGAAAGGACCTGGTAAGCCCCTTACACGAGATGGAGAAGAGGAAGGGGTAAACAGTCACCCCTTGGCCGATGGAGAAATCTCGAACGGAAAGCCCCCCCGCCAAAAATCCTTCCAGGGAATGACGGGGAAGGGCTAACCCAGGTTCTGGAAAGAGGAGTGTTGCTCAGACCTCCCTGAAGATTCTTCTTATTCTTGCATGTGCCATGGTCTGCGTTTACGGGGTGAGGCCGTGTTCTGGAAATACGCTCCAGAAGAACTCGCCAGGCTGGCCATGCTGCGAAAACCCCAATGGGAATCGTGGTCGCAATCGCCCTGGAGGTCGCGCGATGGTAAATCAATGATTTGCGGGTGGGCGAACGTGGAAGCGCCCATACGCGGTCACACAGGAACGCAAACGAAGGTGAGCGAAGGAGCGCAGAAGGAGGGCGAGCGTGGTAGGAAGGGCGAGAGCTGGTGGTCGGCAAGCGATAACCCATAGGCGAGCAATGGATACTGCAAGAATTCGCGCGACGGAACACCGTCGGTTCGCGCGACGGAACACCGTAGGTTCGCGCGACGGAACCCTGTCGGTTTGCGCGACGGAACCCCGTCGGTTTGCGGGACGGAACCCCGTCCGTTCGCGCGATGGGATACCGTTGGTTCGCGCGTGGGCAAACATTGGAGAGCATGTGCGCGGTCGCGCATGAGCGTAGACGTGCAGGCACGTGGGCGTGCGGTCGCGCGGGAATGTGGGCGTGTGGCCGCGCAGGAACGCGGGCGCGCGGGTGAGCACAGGCGGTCGGAAGACCGACAGCGCGTCGGCAAGCGATGGCGTGTTGACGAGCGATGGCGCAATCTGGCGAGGCGATAGCCCGCAGGAGAGTGACGGCGCGTCAGCAAGCGATGGCACGTCGGCAAGCGATGGCGCGTCGGCAAGCGACGGCGCGTTGGTGAGCGGTGGTGCATTAACAAAACGCTAGCGAGCAGATGAAGAATCGCATGGGTGCGTACGCGATTGCCAACGCGAGAGAGACCAGTGATGGTTAGCACGCATCGCGCTAACAGAAGGCGCGCAGGTGCATCAGGAAGGTGAGCGCTGAAGCCAGCTGTTAATCAGGCGATCCTAGACGGTCAGAAAACCGTTGGCGCCCATTGGTGCGTGGCAAAGAAGGGCTTGCAGATGTGCACTGGCAAATGAAGAAAGCTGGCGCACAGAAGGACAGAAGAAAAGGTGAGTGCTGGCGAGCAGGAGGAAGATCTACGGCAAGACTCAGCTACCGGAGATCGTGGTCCACAGCAGGCGAGCGCTAGATCGCTACTGATGGTGGTCAGGGGAACTGACACGCGTGGCAGATCGATGGCGATCGTTGACGCGTAGGAGATCGCTGGCGAGCAGGTGAACGTTGACGCGTCTAAGGTCGCTGGCGAGCTGATGATCGCTGACGAGCAGAAGGCAACGCGTGGAAGCCTGCGCATAGAAGAAGAGTCCTTGACCCAGACCTGAACCGAAGTTCTAGATCGCGAGGGCGAACGATGAGCTGATGAGCAGGAGAGCGCCTGTGCGCTAACACAGAGCAGGAGCAGGAGAGAACACAGCAGAAGGGCGCGCAGGGATCCCTGACACGCAAGGGAAGAACCCCCGTGGGAGGCAACCCTTTGCCCCGAAGGGATCGTTGTCCGTCGGGAGACAGATGTCCGTTGGAAGACCGTTGCCTGTCCGCCGGGAGACTGATGTCCGTCAGAAGACCGTTGTCCGTCGGGAAGACCGTTGTCCGTCGGGAAGACCGTTGCCCGTCGGAAGACGAGGTCAGACTGCTGTCCATCTGCACCAGGGGCGGAAGATCAAGACGAAGGAGTTGTAGGCTGCAAACGGAGATTCAAAAAGGCGCCTCTTAGCACCCTTATAGGGAGATGAGAGGCCCTTACGACGAGGCGGACAGTGAGCCTTACGGCGAAGGAGGCCAACAGCAACAACAGCAGAAGAATCCTCCGAAGAGGAGTTTCTATGAGTGTACTCTCTCGCGAACGAAAGAGAAACACTTCGTAGAAGAGACTGGTCAGCCAGTGACCTAAAAGGAGCAATCCTCCGAAGAGGGGCTCCTGCAGTTGCCCAGCCCCTTGAGCGAAACTGCAGGTGTGACCGCTCAGCACCAAGAGCATAGTCGCATGAAAAAAAGGCAAGAGAAGAACCCCCCAAAAGGGGAAAAACTCAAGCCTGGACAGGAAAAACTTCCCTCGGAAGGAAAGTTACCCACCCAAGGAGGCAAGCCTCCAAAGAGTTCTAAAATGAACTGGAGAGCTGTCAATTGTCACGGGAGTACTTCCAGTAGAAGGAGACACGCCCCTGACGAAAATCCAAAGGGGAGGCAGCAACAGCCGAATCCCCAGACCTCAACAAGACAGCTCACACCGGTGCCATATTACAGAAACGAACTAGATCGGTAACTGTAAAAAAATAAAAAATAAATCATTAGTACACATTCATTCCCCCGGGAAGGCTCTGAAGAGGAATCCCGAGGGAAAGGAAACAAGAATTACACAACAGGCAAGTGCCCTCACAACCACTTACACTCACGGAAGGAGAGCTGTAACCAACACAGAATTATAACAATTATAATTATGAAACTATGTAATTATGTAATTTAAAAATGAATGAACACTAAAGAAAGAAAGAAAACCCCGAAAGGAATCGTTCTACAGGCTGAAAAATTAACAACTACAATTAGATTCATAAACTAATTGAGACAAAACGTACGACGTAGCAACCCCCCCACACAGGAAGGAAGCTACAAGGGGCGTAGTAAAACGTAGTAAAAGGGTGAACGACCTCAAGAGAGAGAGAGGGAGAGAGAGAGAAAGACCGATCACAACCCATAAAATTACGCCGTGGTGGCCTAACTGCCGAGGACTCCACGGAGATATCGTACACTACACACACAACTCTGAAAAGGAAACTTACTGATTTCTATACTCAAATATATATACAAACATGAAAAAATTTTTACATATATATTGAGTAAAAGAAAAGTAAGTGATTAAGTAAAGACAAAACAAACAATGGCTGCCAAGCGAGGACAAAGACAGAGACGTCTGTCCCAGTCCGAGCCAAAAGTGAAAGTGAGCTTCACCGGTGTGTGAGGGGGGGAGGGGTAGCTAGCTACCACTCCCCTAACCCCCCACTAACTAGTGCGGGGGTAATACACGATCGTTAAATTCTAATGGCTCGCCATTTCAGCTACGCTAAAAGGTAACCCCCCCCCCCTTTGTAAATAGCGTGGTTTGTATTTCGGTTACGGAACAATTATTAT
>NW_027169946.1:12500-15000 GCF_036898095.1 Palaemon carinicauda | reverse complement strand
TTTTTTTATCTGAGATGCCGTATATTAGAATGTTGGGCATTTTTCCGCGAGTGCCCCTTTTTATTTGTTATGCATTTTTTTGCTTAGTCATGTTACCGTAAGGAATTGGCAAGTAGTGTCGCAAAACTTATATTTTTATAGTGTTGGAAAGTGTTTCTAGATGATCTGGCTACCCATGCCTATTTTTTTTTAGCCAGATATGGCGTATATATAAGTATGTGTTCGATTTTCCTGTGATTGCCATTTTTTCGTTTTTTTCCCATTTCTTTCAAAATTACTACGTACTAAGGAACTATCACAGAGTAATATTTCATTTATATGTTTATTTGTCGGAAAATATGCCTTGATGGTTTGCCTAGCACGTGGCTGAAATTTTTTTTTTTCTGAAATGCCGTATATTAGAATGGCCATTTTTCCACGAGTGCCCCTTTTTATTTGTTTTGCATTTTTTTGCTTAGTCATGTTACCGTAAGGAATTGGCAAGTAGTGTCGCAAAACTTATATTTTTATAGTGTTGGAAAGTGTTTCTAGATGATCTGGCTACCCATGCCTATCTTTTTTTTAGCCAGATATGGCGTATATATAGGTATGTGTTCGATTTTCCGGTGATTGCCATTTTTTCGTTTTTTCCCAATTCTTTCAAAATTACTACGTACTAAGGAACTATCACAGAGTAATGATTCCTCTAGATGTTTATTTGTCGGAAAATTTTGTTTACTTTTTTTTTGATTGAATATCATCAAATTTTTTTTAGCTAAAATATTGTTTTACATTTTTTTTTTCGATTTTATTTCCCTTCAAAAAAATTTTTTGGGTCAGAATTTTAATTTTATAGCCGTAAAATAATCGACAATTATCCAGCAACCCACCATACAATTTTTATGCATATCCAATAATAATTAGATTAGTAAATAACACCTTGAAATTGACATACCCTTCCTACATTTCAAGTGGCAGATTAGGGAGTCCGAGTCAGTGTGGTTGGCGGCCATTTTGTGGACATATCCGAAGCGTAAGCTACCCTATCTATATATATTCTTGTTCCCTATAGAATTTGTGATATTTTGGTATATTTTTACCTGCATAAATATCATATTATATATTAAATATATGTATTTTTTTACGAAATTTCCAAGTACTCAAAAAATTACCTTTAGATATGGCCCCTGATATAAATGTAATTTACAAAATAATGAAGATTTTTTTTACATATTTCTATTTTAGGATAACATATGTTTATTCCCTAAAAAAATTAGCCACTTCCTATTTCATTTGGGTACCCAAAAAATTCATGAAATTTGGACAATTTTTTTTGGCCAAAAAAAGTTACCCTTTTTTTCTCATTTCAGATCTTCACCTCCATGGGTCTGACTTCATCCAAAATACATCAAGATGTGTCCTAAACATTCAAGAATCAATTCCTAAAAGGATTTGTGTATATATGTATAAACTTTTTTTTTATGAATTTTTATGTCAGGTCTTTTTTTTCTACTTAATTTTTTAAAATATTTATAATAAATAGTTTTTCTGCAGATGAGTAGTATTTATCTTTACAGTTGTTTTAAGCATTCATTGAAGTTTTTTTTGGCAAAAGAAAAAAGGAGGTTACTGCAAAAACTGATTTTTCAAGAATTTTTTTTGGCGTCGGGGTCGTTCGCGTCCGAGTATACCCTTAAAGGGGTGTCAGAGGACCGTACCTATCCAGGGCTAGAGGAAACAAATACCATTCCCAGCCAGCAAAAAGGATGTAGGAAGAAATGCAGAGGCACAAAGGACCAGCTCCTCATTGACAAAATGGTAATGACAAACAGCAAGAGAAGGAAAACCAACATTAGCATGGCATGGATAGATTACAAAAAAGCCTTCGACATGATACCACACTCATGGCTGATAGAATGCTTGAATATATATGGTGCTGAGGAGAACACCATCACCTTCCTCCGGAATACAATGCAAAACTGGAAGACAGTGCTTACATGCTCTGGAAAACAGCTTGCCGACGTAAATATCAGGAGAGGAATCTTCCAAGGGGACTCTCTATCTCCACTACTCTTCATAGTAGCTATGATCCCCATGTCAAGAGTGCTAGAGAAGATTGAAGTCGGGTATCAACTCAAGAAAGGAGGCAGCAGAATTAACCATCTAATGTTCATGGATGACATAAAGCTGTTCGGGAAAAATGCTGAGGAAATCGACATGCTAATCCAGACTGTTAGAATTGTGTCAGGAGACATCAAGATGGAGTTTGGGATAGAAAAATGTGCTCTAGTTAGCATGGAGAAAGGAAAAGTAACAAGAACTGAAGGGATTAAGCTACCAGATGGAAATGTCATCAAAGATATAGATGAAACAGGCTACAAATACCTCGGTATAATGGAAGGAGAAACAATAAAACACAATGAAATGAAGGAAATGATTAGAAACGAATACTCAAAGAGAATGAAAGCTATACTCAAGTCAAAGCTCAACTCTGGAAACATGGTGAAGGCCATAAATACTT